>NW_028133642.1:0-28990 GCF_964662115.1 Mustela nivalis | reverse complement strand
AAAATCAAGCTTTTTGAGACAATGAGTTGCTCTGACTAACCATGAAAGTGGTGTTCAAAGAGTTGTTCAAGCCATGTACATAAAACATAGAGGAGAGTATCTACTTCCACACAAACCAATCTCCTCACATGTAAAACCTGCTCCTCCCAGGAGCTGTCTTCCCAAATTGTACAGTGGATTAGGAAATACTGCAGCAGCCACGTCACGGGCTGATGGAAGTTCTCTCCCTGGTTTCATGCTTTGTATTCTAGGCTTCCTTAAAACGTTGTCAATATATTCCACTGGCTGTGATTTAATATCATTTGCACTTACAAGTGTCTGAGTCTTTGAGAGATTTATCGTCCTGCCCATGGACTCCATGTTTCAAGCCTCATAATGATATTGAGAGAAGCTAGAGTGTACTTGAAAATGTGTGATTGCTTCAAGTTAGATGCAATGTTTCGTGTTAAAGAGTGATTCGCAGTTAGCAAATGCAGACCAACAGAGGGAGGTGGGTATTGGCAGAGGTTCAGAAAAGCTGGTCTGTGGCAGGAGCTGAGGAGGGTCAAGGACAAGAGAAAGTAGATCCATTTGAATACAGATTTGGAAAGTAGGGGTGACACACAGAAAACGCAAATCACTGCCTTCCATGTTATGTAATCTTCAGTGACATCCTAAAGGGCACACTGATATGAAAAATATAATCAGCTTTAAAGTTAGTGTCAAAATGAATTTAGTCATGTAGAAAAAAAAATGCCAGGGAAGATAAAAAGAAAAATTTTCAAATAAAATGCTAACAAGGGGCAGATCTAACTCTTAGAGATTCTTCTGTTCAGCATCTGAGGCTTTCACTGTTCTATCACATCCCCTGTATACAATCCCATTCAGAGGAATTCCTCATTCTCCTTCAAGAAATAATGTCAATATTTGGCCATCACCCTAGAAAGGAAGTGTTGCTTTCATCTTGTTTAAATGTTTACTGATCTGTGAGTATTTGATGAATAAATATTTGCTGTATCATATGCAATAATCAACAACGACATTACGAAAAGTTGTTAAAATAATGTAGTGTGTTACAGAATCACACAGATGTGTCATTTAACTGGTACCACGGAATGATTTTCATGGCAAACGCTTGTGATTTTTAGGAACACGGACCTTTTTTTAAAGAGTGGGTTTCTTTTGTGGCCACAGAACTAATCCAATACATTAATATGAGATAACAAGCCAACATTTTCTAAATCTATAGTAGCATTTGAAATCATTCTTTATTACTACTGATTTTTTTTAGGATTTATGAAAAGTTTTGGCCTAGTTTTATTTCAACAGAACAAGGTAAACTAATGTTTTTGTAATGATGATTATTGTTACAATTTGTATCATACTGTAAAATAACATAATATTTAAAGTAGGCAATGAACGTGTACTTTTTTTTGTTGTTCTAAAAGGAAAATGTAACCAGAAACATTATTTGTATGCATTATAGCGTCTGATAAGGTCGACCATTCTTTCTTATCTGTTATTCTCTAAGAATACCTGAAGTATTGAAATCCTTAAGATTCAAATAGAAGTGGTGGTGCAATTCTGCACAGGCAGCCCAGAAGTTTCAGTGAAGGAAGGGATTAAAATTGCAATTTTTCCCTATTTCAAATGTGTGGAAATAAATTGGTAACAGTCTAGGATAGCCTGCAAGTCTAATGACAGCAACAGCAATGAGGTAGCTAGAAAGCAATGGCTCAAGAATGGCTACTGAAAGAGATCATGCAGGCCTCACAAGGACGTCCCCTCGTCTAGCTGTTCTAGAAGCATTTTGCACTTAAAGAGTTGATGCACGAGCTGTGGTGTTAGGAACAGTCAGTGTAGATAAGGAGGATGCTGTCTTGACATCTTTCCCACCTGCAAGAACCTCTGTGACCCAGGTAGGTGTCTCACTGGTTTCAAAGACAGAGATGAGAGAAACAGTAGAGACACACTTGCTAGGGCAGACAGCAGGAGGGGAGAATTTCTTCAGTCAACTTGGCAGCTCATCAACTTTCCCCACCTGTGGTGGAAAACCTTTCAGCCTCAGGGGAAAAATAGATACACACAGGAGTGGAAATCCCTCAGAGAGAGTAAGGGCTGGGCTTCCTGCTGGCTTGGGCAGGAGAAAGGCTCACTACTGTCCTTTTCAAAAACAGCTTTATTAATTAATGTATAACTCACATGTGATCAAATTCACCCAGTTAGACAGTACGGTTCAGTGAATGTTGGTACATAGTTGTCCAACCGTCACCACAATCAAATCTGGAACATGTTCTTCGTACTACATCACTCACTGGACGTCTCTCCCTGTTCTCTCTCAACCCTACCTCCCAGCCCTGGCAACCACTAATCTATTTTTTTTTTTTAATCTGTATGGATTTACCTATTCTGGACATTTTATTCAAATGGGACCATACCCTGTGCAGCCCTTTGTGAATGACTTTCTGCTCAGAATAATGTTTCTAAGGTTCATCCATATTTTAGCAGGTGTCAACATTAAGTTCTCCTTTATTGACAAAATCATTGTATGGATACACAATGATTCTGTTTGCCCGTTCATCTGTAGATGGATATTTGAGTAGTTTCCACATTTTGTTATTGTAAATGATTTCACTGCATGCATTCTTATACAACTTTTTATGTCGATGTATGTTTTCATTTCTTGAGTATGTACAGGTAGAATTACAGGTTTGTTTGTTTGTTTTTTAAGATTTTATTTATTTATTTGACAGAGATTACAAGTGGGTAGAGAGGCAGGCGGAGAGAGAGAGAGGAGGAAGCACACTCCCTGCTGAGCAGAGAGCCCAATGCGGGGCTCGATCCCAGGACCCTGGGATCATGACCTGAGCTGAAGACAGAGGCTTTAACCTACTGAGCCACCCACGTACCACAAATTACAAGGTTAAATGATAACTCTGTGTTTCTTATTTTTTTTTTAAGATTTTTATTTATTTATTGACAGACAGAGATCACAAGCAGGCAGAGAGGCAGGCAGAGAGAGAGGAAGGGAAGCAGGCTTCCTGCTGAGCAGAGAGCCCGATGCAGGGCTCAATCCCAGGATGCTGGGATCATGAGCTGAGCTGAAGGCAGAGGCTTTAACACACTGAACCACCCAGGTGCCCCTTTGTTTCTTATTTAGAAGAAATGATAAATGGTTCTCCAAAGTACACAGTGACTTTACTTCCCCTCCAGAAATATACGAGGACTCTGAAATCTCATCCATACTTCTTGCTTCCGTCCTTTTTCATTATGGACATTCTACATGGGTGAGAAGCAGTATCTTGTCCTTTTCATTGGCATTTCTCTAATGACTAGTTATCATGAGTGAATCTTCACATGCTCTTGGCCATACAGCTTCATACAGCTTCTTTGGAAAAATGTCTATTCAAATTCCTGTCCACTTTTATTTGGGTTATTTCTACGCTTATTTTTGGTTATAATAGTTCTTTGTGTTTTCTAGATATACTTATGTCCTTTCTTATCTACATTATTTAAAAATATTTTCTCTGAGGCTGGGGGTGGTCTTCATTTTCTTAATACTGTCTTTTGAAGCACAGATTTTCCAAATTTTGATGAAGTCCAACTTATCTGTCTTACTATTAATCACTTGTGTTTTTTATGTCATATCTAGGAGAGCATTGCCTAATTCTGATCATGAATATTTACTTCTGTATTTTCTTTAAAGAGTTATATACTTTTATCTATAGTATTTAGGTCTTGATCCATCTTGAGTTCATTTCACTAATGGTGTGAGGCAAAGATCCAACTTCATTCTTCTGCACGCAAGCCCAAATTTCATTTATTTATTTATTTATTTAAAGATTTTATTTATTTATTTGACAGAGAAAAAGATCATGAGTAGGCAGAGGCAGGCAGAGAGAGAGGGGGAAGCAGGCTCCCTACTGAGCAGAGAGCCTGATGCAAGGCTCAATCCCAGGACCCTGAGATCATGACCTGAGCTGAAGGCAGAGGATTAACCTACTCAGCCACTCTGCAAATTTCATTTATTGTAAAGGTTATTCTTTCCTGTTTGGATTGTCTTTGCCTTTTTGGCGGGGGAGTCAGTTGACCATAAATGTTACAATCTGGTTATTTCTGGACTCTTAACTTTTCTTGTGATCTATACATGTACTTTTATACCTATACCACACAGTCAGGATTCCTGTTCAAGTGTCCCTTTAAAAAGTTTTATTTCACAGACCTGTACCCCTGGGGATAAAAATATATGTTTATAAAAAATAAAAAATTAAAAAAAAAAGTTTTATTTCTGGGGCGCCTGGGAGGCTCAGTGGGTTAAAGCCTCTGCCTTCAGCTCAGGTCATGATCTCAGGGTCCTGGGATTGAGTCCCCATCAGGCTCTCTGCTCAGCAGGGAGCCTGCTTCCTCCTCTCTCTCTCTCTCTGCCTGCCTCTCTGCCTACTTGTGATTTCTGTCAAATAAATAAATAAAATCTTTAAAAAAATGTTTTATTTCTTTCAAGATGATTGTAAATTATAGCTAATTGAGATTTGTGTGTATCTCCAGGGAAAATTCCAAATAGTTAAGTCTTTCCATTTTTTCAAGTGGACGTTTATTCATCTGTGAAATCCAAGAGTCTGAGAAATACTGTTCCCAGGCAAACTAACTCATGGTTGGAACATCCTAGCCAGAGTGAAATTACAGGTGTTCCTCCCAAGACCAGAGACCACACATGGTTCCATTGATTTGGCGTGATGTACCCATGTTCCTGAGATGAAAGTAGTGTCTGTGAGAACATTTTCATTTGTGAAAATTCTCACTTTATAATCATGGGCCCCACTCAGATTTCTAGCCCCATGAGACAACAACAGGGTGACTTGCTCTTAGAAAAGGAAAGCCAGTGATCTCTCTGCACACCTTGGTGCCTCCTTCCCGGCCTCTTGGCTTTCTCCTGGCAGAGACTAACATGATCTCTGCTGCTCTCCAAGGGAAGGAGAATGACACTGATAAAGACCTCAGAAGGCTTAGCAGGGACATGGTGATGCTTTTGTGCTAGATTTTCCAGAATATACCTACATTCCTCAAAAACTGAAGGGTAGACTTTGGTGGTCCTTTAAATGTGTCTGAATTATGCTTTGTCTTACAAAATTCTCTTTGAATGAACAATTTAGCGCCACATTACTCTTGGTAGAAATGCCCTTGTTATTATGAGTAACTGACAACTTTAAAGGGATCTAATTAATCCCAGCCTACAAATAAAATGTTTCCACCTCAGTGGATTTTTACCTAGTAAAAATGTTTAAAATAAATAGTCTCCTGGGTAAGATTTCTGAATTCAGAATTATCCCCTGCCCCCAGATCTCATTAGCATTCATAGGAAAAAAAAATTAAAATAAAGCTACAAACAGCTGAAAACCTCTGATTAGAAGTCTGTTCCCCTGCCACCAGTATACTGTTTAATGTCTTCTAAAAAATAAATTTTGAAACAATTTTTAACTTACGTTTCTGAAAGATTAAAAACTCGTTGAGGATCTCCATTCTCAATGGCGTATGTTATTGGGTCTCCCTCTCGATCAGTTGCCTTCAGAGAGAAAACATGATTGAATTATCGAGTAATCAATACAGCTCTTGGTCTGTACGGCAGAATATGGGAGCTGAAAAGTAACAGCACAAAATATTCACGAGATGCTTAAGGGACAAAAAGTGAGCTAATAGCAAGAGGTAAAATTCAGAATTCCATATCTGACTCCAGCATTTCTGTTATTTCCTCTCATCTGAAAGTAGCAAAAATGAATAAGAATAGCATCTTCCTAATTTATACAGAATCTTACCTGGTGCAGAAATAGATTAACACTCTCTTAGGGTTTACGTATTTAATTTTAAATGAGTATATCTCTCGAGTTTAAACAAATGTGTTACAGTTTGTGTAAATGCTTGCAGTATAGAGAAACTCTGTAGCCCACTGGTTTCTTTTTATGCTGAGTATATATCAAGTCAGGAATATTTATGGTTAAGAATCCTGAATCTGGGGGCACCTGCGTGACCCTGTCGAATAAGCAGCTGCCTTCAGCTCTGGTCATGATCCCAGGATCCTGGGATTGAGTCCTATATGGGGCTCCCTGCTCAGTGGGGAGCTCTGCTGCTTCCTCTCCCTCTGCCTGTTGCTCTGCCTACTTGTGCTCTCTCTCTGTCAAGTAAATAAATAAAATCTTAAAAAATGAAAAAATCCTGAATCTGAAGCCAGAAACCAGAATTCAAAATTGGCTCCACTTATGAAACGTGTGATTATTTTTCAACTTCTTCATTTGTAAATGAGAACTATAAGAGTACAAAAGTCCATCAATATCGGGGGTTGGACGGACATGATTTCTGTCCAGGCACATAGAGTGACATCAGGTGCACTGAAAATCTCCAATAAATATTACCCTTTTACTTCTTTTCCCTCCTTCACCAAAGTCAGAGAAGACAAAAGCTAGAGTTTCTGACTTTGAGTATATATCCCTCCACCTGCCCTTTCCTCTGAATTTCAGCCATATCCTGTGTCCTCCCTGACCACCCACTTGGATGAGGGATAAGCATCACCAATTTAAAATATCCAACCCCCTAAATCCTGCTCTCGGTCCCTCCCCCACCCTCAAGAACACCACAGCCGGCTGCTTTCCCTCTTGATGACCTCAGTCAAGAGGGAAAGCAGCCGGTTGTGGTGTTCTTGAGGGTGGGGGAGGGACGGAGAGTAGGAGTCAGATTTAATTAAGCAAGTGACCACCTTTTCAGGCCTGCGTTGTATTTCCTTAGAGAAATGCTTTTGTATTATGACAGATATACACTCCCTAAAATATGATGGAATAAAATAAAGCAGTAAAATACAATGAAATAATCAACTACCTAGGGTAATACCTTGAAACATTCCATTTATAGCTAAATCTCAAATTTTAAATTGCCTGGAATTAATTATAATAGAGACCTAAGATTAGAGAATAAGAAACAAAATATTTTTTTAAACAGACTCAATGGAATTGATAATAGATGCTTGATATTTACCTCTCATTTTTTGTTCTTTGCCAGGCAAGCATTAGCCAGAAAGATAAAACAGAACTACAAATAATGAGAGTTAATTTTTTCAAGAAACACAGAATTAGGCTGTATTTAGTGAGACAGGGAGACTGAAGAACTCTATAAAAACTTGCTTTTTGCTCCTTTCCCTTCTTCTGTTCTTCCTGGACCTGGGACCTGCAGCCCCACCTTATACAGTCCTGGTAGTGTGTCCTCCTTGTAAGGGACAGGGAGCTCATGATTTCTTTGGACTCCACTAGCACAAAATGTAACATCTAAGGAGTGGCCAGGCAAGAATGCCCCAATATGGTCAGCCCATGTGTATTCCAGATTGATGAGGGAGCAGAAGGCTAGCTGAGGACAAAACACACACAGACACCCTGCAAACCTTCCTACCCACCCCCACCCCCACTCCTGGGAGGGACAAGTGTGACATTCTTCCAGGAAACTTTAAACTATCTTTATGTTACTGCTTTGCTAGATGAAAAAACCTTAACTTGAACAATGGCAAAGCCTCTGATATCTTGTAGGTCCTCTTTAGCATATGAAAGTTCTTTGGAAAACTTCCTTTTTTCTTAACTCCCCAGGCTTCCAAGTCTTTAACTAGCCACCCCTCACGATCCTGGAGCTGCCCACTGGTCCCATTCCCGGGTCTTAATAAAACCACCATTTTGCACCAAAGATGTCTCAAGAAATCTTTCCTGGTCATGGGCTCTGGACCCTCACTTATATTCCAAAACCATATGAAAACCACCCATACTGGACATCTCGACCCCAAGACCCCTGGCTCTAGGGAACGTGACTTACAGAGGACACTTGGACACCTGTCCTTGTTCTGACCCATTCCTGAACACCTGAAGGACATGCACACTATACAACAATCTTTAATAAAAACCCCAAACTCTGAATAAAGATGAGACTCCCTCTCCTTTCCTTTCTGTATCTCCCAGACACTGTCTGTACCTGCACTTTCTTTGTATCTTCAGTAAACTCTGTTCTCACCTGCTGCTGGCTCACATTTGATTTCCATCCTATGTGTAGCCAGGGACCCTCGTGGCTGGTCCCCGGGACCCTCTCTGGTTCCTCAGACCCAGCCTACTTATGTCATTAAGAAACTGCTTTTTATCACTGAAAAGCTCCCACTAAACTTTTTCTGTTGTTTTTCTCTTTCAACCAGTCATTTTTACCTATCATATTATTATAGATATTATCAATTTTGTTTGTTTGTTCATTGATACACGGTTGCTGTTACTTTATGAAAGACAATCTATTGTCTTGCATTTTCATAAAAGCCAAAAGAAATGGAGTCTGAAGCAAGATGGCTGTGTGTAGATAATGTTAAGCCCAGATTAATGTTCACCTTTCTTCTAATGGATTGAATCTACTCTAATACTTAATATCGTTGCTGAGGGATGAGAGTGCTGTGAAGGCTGTATCATTTTATTTATTTAAGTCATTACATTGTTATGCTACTAAAATAATAAGGGGGAAAATTCCTAGAGTATTTTCAATTTTTTTTCTTCCCCATTAATTACTTTCAGTCCCTAAGGTACCGTGAAATACTTTTGTTTTGTTTTGTTTTGTTTTGTTTTACCATTTAAATACCTCTGGCTTTTAAGAAATGTGAGAGCGAGTTATTTGCCCACTTTATTCTTATGTGAGGTTGTATCCATATTGGAAAGCCTGAAGACCCAGGATTTGGATGGAAATCCTTATTTGACTGTTTTGTTTCTTTCATTCTTTTAGACAATCTTCTTTGGTTGTGCCAGGATCTGTGGCCAATGGGGTAGGAACTAAAGAGGATTCATCATTTCTTGGTCAATGAAGCAAGGGGGTGATGGTGCTATCTGGAGCTCTGAAATCCATCCATTACGTGTGCTAGCTCTTGTGTAAGTATTATACATCTCTACTTGTCAACACTCATGGAGATAAATTATTTCAGGTTTGCTTATTTATTTTAGAGAGAGAGAGTGCTAGTGGGATAAGTGTGGAGGGAGATAGAGAGACTCAAGCCGACTTCCCACTGAGCACAGAGCCTGAACTGGGGCTCGATCCCACAATCCCAAGATCGTGACCTGAGCTGAAATCAAGAGTTGGATGCTCAACCGACGGAACCACTCACTGTCAGAGAGAATAAGGAGAGAAATTATTTAAAGGAAGATATAACACATAAAAGGAATAACTGGAAAAATCAGAAAAGCAATGATTCTTGGAGTATTAAGATTTTTTTTTTTTTGGAGTATTAAGATTAGATCATGTGCATATTTCTGACCTAAAATACACTTCTAAAAACATTTTTAAGTAGGTTCCCCCCACCCCCATGGGCACCTATATGGGTCAGTCGGTTAAGCCTCTGCCTTTGGCTCAAGCCTCAATCTCAAGATCCTGGGATTCAGCCCCATGTTGAGAAATCCCTGCTCAGCAGGGAGTAGGCTTTTCCTGCTCCCTCTGCCCTTCCCCCCTGCCTGTGCTCTCTCTCTCTCTCTCAAATAAATAAAATATTTTTAAAAATTAAACAAATTATTTTTCTAAGATGAGTTTAGCCAGCCACCTCTAATTGATGGGTAGAAATTCAAGTATGATGTTGAACAGTGAATCCTTAAGTCAGAATTTATTGACTACTTACTATGTGTCAGAAACTATACTTGCATGCCTTGTGTCATTTAAACCTTATAGACCATATAGTAAATAGGAAATGCAAAGGACTTCAATTTTAGGAGCTTCTTTTCCCTTCCTTCCTTCCTTCTTTTCTTTTTTTTAAAAAGTTTATTTATTCATCAGAAAGAGAGGGAGAGGGAGTGAGCGAGCACAGGCAGGGGGAGCAGCAAGAGAGGGAGAAACAGACTAACCACTGAGCAGGTAGCCCAATGTGGGACTTGATCCCAGGACTCTGGGATCATGACCTGAGGTGAAGGCAGCCACATAACTAACTGAGCCACCGAAGCATCCCTAATTCTAGGAGTCTTTCTGTCACCCCTCCAATTAAAGTCCCCTATAACTTACTTAATTGGAAGATACATTTTTCTTTTTTCTAATGTGGAGATAATAGTAATGTCCATCTTAAAAATGGAGGGGTAACGTCAATGTTTTCCATAACAGAACAGAAAGGAATCTGTCATCTTTTGTGCAAATATATTTTCTTTTTTAAATATATTTATTATTTTATTTTATTTTTTCAGTGATCCAAGATTCATTTTTTAGGCATCACACCCAGTGCTCCATGTAATACGTGCCCTCCATAATACCCACCACCAGGTTCACCCAACCCCCTATGTCCCCTCCCTTCCAAAACCCTCAGTTTGCTTCTCAGAGTCCATAGTCTCTCATGGTTTGTCTCCCCTTCCAATTTCTGATCAGTCGAGTCCCATCCGAGCCCTCTGTGCAAGGTGTGAGAAAGTGTGGGAGCCGTCTTCAGGGTGGGGTGGGGGGGGATGGCAGGGCTTACTGGGTGTGAACTCCAGAGTGACTCCTCGCCTCTCAGGCCAAGATGCCTAACTCAAAAGGAAACTGACAACAATAACACCTACAGTGTTCACTCATGAATTCAACAAATAGTCATGAATCACCTGCAGTGTGTTAATGAGCCCTGGGGCTTCCACACAGACAAAACTCTGTGAGCAGCACAGACAAGAATTCTGCCTTTGTGCAACTTACACTGTGGTAGGGGGAGTCAGAGACAAAACAAAATAAGCCATGAAAATATACAGCTTTCCGATACCTCTAAGTGCTGCAAAAATATAAGGCACTTTAGGAAGGACAGGCAGGGAGGGGAGTGAGAGGGCTTGCAGTCATCAAGAAAGCTATCAGGAAAATGTGAGGGTCCAGAGAGCAGGTCCTGTGGGGAAGGGCATTCCACAAAGAGTACAGGGAAGGAAAAGGCCATGAGATGAAAACAGACCTCGTGAATTTGAGGACTAGTGAGCAAATGGAAACCAGCTATTTCGTTTGGCCTCCGGGACACAACCCGAGGTTAAATACCCCGGGTCAAATGATTGAGTGATGCTCACTTTGGACAACTAGTAAGACATGGAATTACTCAGTTGCTGGTCTGCTGACAGATGTTTTAACAACACCGAGAGCTACAATCAAGCCAACTGTCCTGTGACGTTTGCTTTAAAGATCAAGGCCACTTCTGTTTCCAGTCTGCTCAACCAGGTAACTCACCGCATATTATAATTCAGGTCTCCCATTTGTCAGAAGCACCAAGAGGGACACAAAAGTATTTATCTCAATAAGCATGGTGCTTAGACACTGGAAAAAAGGAATTTTGAGAAAGAAAACAAATCTTCTCTAAACTAATAATCCGTTCATGTTAAAGACGAATACAGCCATCAAATACCATCTGGTAGACTGCACTATAGGCACACGGAATGATTCTGCACATTTCACAGGACATTAAGACAAAGCACCTGCCCTGAGGGGTTCTAAAATAGATAAAAATCAACCGATTTAGATGATCTTTTCTTTTCTCACTTAGGCAAACGAGTTCTGATTTATGTTATTAAACCGCTCGAGAGCAAAAATGGAGGTTTTCAATTCAGGACAGAAGCATTTCCAAAAATGTGTACATGTGTGCTCCTGATGTCTAACTACCAGTCCATTAACAAAATGTTAATGTTTGTGAATCTATTTCAATGAATTATGCAGACTCTTTTAGGTCAAGAAGTGCTGTTTTGCCATATATGATCTTGATATAAAATTTCCTTCTGGAAATAAGTTCTTTAATGTAAAAGGAAATAAATTTATTCAATTTTCTAAAAATAAAAACAATTTAAGTAGTTTGAGAAGTAAGACAGCATAACATATCTGAAACTGAGAAAGACAGCTCACATAGAACATCCCTGTGATACATGAGCGTACCTGAAGACCTTCAATCTTGTCCAGCTATTAATGATATTTCTCATTGTTCTCATTATCTCTTGGAACCATTTTGATAACATCTCCTACCCTCCCAAGACTTCTCTGCTGCAACTGATCTTTTCAATGTCCCCAGGAAATTCCTGCATTAGTAAAATCACTGATCTGTCCACAGTATTTGCTTCTGTGTGTTTCTTCATTCTGTCTGTCTGTTTTTAACGTGGCCTCTCAGTAGCATTAGGCATAACAAACCTCTCCCTTCTCCTTGACACACTTTTTTCCCCTCAGTTGACTTCAGGACATTTCTTCTTCTGGGTCCCCATTCCTGGCCCTCCTCCTCTCCTTGGCACCTTAAAATCAGCCTTTGGACATCTTCTACTTTTATTCCCTTAAGAACCGCATCCAACCTCAAAGTTCTAAGTAGTGTTTAAATGCTCAAGATCCCAAATGTATATTTCTAGTCCAAACTTCTTCCCCAAACACATACCAAACTGGCTACTGACTAGCTTTAATTAGGTGTCAAAAGACGTTTCAAATTTAACATGTCCAAAATTGAATTATTCCTCCTCTGATTATTTTCATTCTGGCTTTTAGAAATTCAACCCTGCCAGTTGCTTGGGCTGTAACTTAGTAGCCATTCTTTACTTGTCTTCTCTTCCAAATCCAATCACCAACAAATCCTTTAGTGTCTACCCACCAAAAAGAGCAAGGTGGAAACTACCTCTTGTCATTTCCAGAAATATCACTCCAGGCTAGTCTGGACTACTGAAATAACACCTGAACTAATTTGCACAATTTCTCACATTGTCAGCAAAGACCATTCTAAGTAGAGAATCCATATGATCCTTTAAAATTTTAAGTTTATTCGTGTCACTGCTCTATTCAAATTCTTCCATTAGTACCTGTTTCCACTGAGAGTAGTTATCTCCACACATCACCAGTTCCTGGGTGACTTCATTTCTATATGCTTCCTCCTCTCTTACTCTACTCCTGTAGCACTAGTAGCTTTACTGTTCCTTAAACACACCAGGCAGGCCTGAACTTTAGGGCCTTTCCATGGGTACCTGAAGCACTCCGCCCCAGATGCTCACATGGCTCATCTTCTCACCTTCTTCAATTCTTTGCTAATGTCTCCTTAGTAAAATCATCACTGATCAAATTGGTATCCCCCATATACTCCTCTCCACTCTCCCTCATGCACATTTTCTTCTTTTTTAATAATTAAAAAAAATTATAAACATATAATGTATTATTAGCCCCAGGGGTAAAGGTCTGTGAATCACCAGGTTTATACACTTCACAGCACTCACCATAGCACATAACCTCCCCAATGTCCATAACCCAACCACACTCTCCCCCACCCCCAGCAACCCTCAGTTTGCTTTGTGAGATTAAGGGTCACCAATGGTTTGTCTCCCTCCTGAGCCCATCTTGCTTCATTTATTCTTTTCCTACACCCCAAATCCCCCACATTGCATCTCCACTTCTTCATATCAGGGAGATCATAGATAGCTGTCTTTTTCTGATTGACTTACTTCACTAAGCATAATAATCTCTAGTTCCATCCACATTGTCGTAAATGGCAAGATTCCATTTCTTTTGATGATTGCATAGTATTCCATTGTGTATATACACCACATCTTCTTTATCCATTCATCTCTTGATGGACATCTAGGTTCTTTCCATAGTTTGGCTATTGTGGACATTTGGGTGCACGTGCCCCTTCAGATCACTGTTTCTATCTTTAGGGTAAATACCTAGTAGTGCAATTGCTGGGTCATAGGTTAGCTCTATTTTCAACTTTTTGAGGAACCTCCATACTGTTTTCCAGAGTGGCTGCACCAGCTTGCATTCCCACCAACAGTGTAGGAGGGTTCCCCTTTCTCCACATCCTCACCAGCATCTGTCATTTCCTGACTTGTTAATTTCAGCCTTTCTGATTGGTGTGAGGTGATATCTCATTGTGGTTTTGATTTGTATTTCCCTGATGCCGAGTGATGTGGAGCACTTTTTCATGTGTCTGTTGGCCATATGGATGTCTTTGCAGAAATGTCTGTTCATGTCCTCTGCCCATTTTTTGATTGGATTATTTGTTCTTTGGGTGTTGAGTTGCTAAGATCTTTACAGATTTTGGATACTAGCCCTTTATCTGATATGTCGTTTGCAAATATCTTCTCCCATTCTGTCAGTTGTCTTTTGGTTTTGTTAACTGTTTCCTTTGCTGTGCAAAAGCTTTTGATCTTGATGAAATCCCAATAGTTCATTTTTGCCCTTGCTTCCCTTGCCTTTGGCGATGTTCCTAGGAAGATGTTGCTGCAGCTGAGGTCCAAGAGGTTGCTGCCTGTGTTCTCCTCAAGGATCTTGATGGATGCCTTTCTCACATTGAGGTCCTTCATCCATTTCCTCATGTACATTTTCACATAGCATTTATTACCTCCAAAATTCTATATGACTCATATGTATTTTATTAATTTTCCCTTTTTTTACTAGAATGTAAGTTCACATGTCTGCTTTGTTACTACTGTGTTTTAGTATTTAAAGTTTGGGCTTGCCTTTGCATTTCCTATGGCCAAGAGGTTAAGTTTACTGTCATGAAGAAAGAACAGTGATCCAGTTGTTTTTGTACTTCAATCAACTATATTTACAGTAAAAAAAAAATGTACTTTGATCTTCATCTTCCATACTTCAATTTTGTCTGTCTCAGTTTCTTCCAGACTTGAGTCAGAAAAAGAGATTGTGACAGAGAATACTAGCCCTTCTTACTACTGCTTATTGGTGGCTGCTAATAATTTCCAAAGGTAGTCTAATTATTGTGGAGAGGTATTTGGCTCTGGTCAGTTCTCAGCACTCAACATTTGGTAATAAACCAAATAGATACAATTCAGAAACAACATTTTAATGCTAAAATATCTAAACAAGATGACTCATTCAGTTTTAAATAAACTAAAGAGTGTGTGTGTGTGTGTGTATATATGGAGTGGGGAAAGTTGTTTCCAGTCCTATGGAGAATGAAGGCCTACAAAGCCCCTACTGAAACTCTTACACATTAGTACAAGGGTTTCTCAAGCTGTCCCTCACAGTCTACATACTAGTTCTCAGACTTCAAAACATTAAAACCAGATTTTCAAAATAGTGGAGTTAATAGAGCCAGGCCAAATGAATGGAGTTAAGCATACAGCTAGCTAATGGTCTGACAGTACTGAGGGAAAAAGAAAAATCTACTTTAAATAAGAGCATGGGGATCAATAAGCATAGAGCTCTATTAAGCCTCACATACCATAATATCATTTTTTTAAGTGATTTTTTTTTTTTATTTATTTGACAGAGAGAGATCACAAGCAGGCAGAGAGACAGACAGAGAGAGAGCAGGAAGCAGGCTCCCTTCTGAGCAAGAGCCCGATGCAGGGCTCGATCCCAGGACCCTGAGATCATGACCTGAGCCGAAGGTAGTGGCTTAACCCACTGAGCCACCAAGGCGCCCCACCACGATACCATTTGTTGATATAAATGTAGACTCTAATTTGGAAACTAAGAGTCACATTATCCTGTATTCAAGAAGTCAAAAAAATGTACTGGGCAACAATTAAAAAAACATATATTTAATGTTAGGAATCAGGAATGGTTTAAATTATGTATAGCAGTCCCTACCTTTGAGAAAATTCCAATCATTTGTGATATTAATACCAGGAAAGAGTTAAATAATGTTCAGTATACTTTGGTTAAGCCTATGCTTATAAAAAATAGCCCAAAGCTTATAACCATAAGGTTGAGGACCTCGTCCCAAATATCTCATTTTTAACTACCTGAAATGTGGTCTATCTTGAACCTACATTCTCAATCATTAAATGGGTAAATAACACTTGAAATGTGTAGTATATATAGTTGATGTAGAATGAGATGAAGCAACAGATGTTTAGAAAACTCTAGAATTCTATTCAAATTAAAAGTATCATCTAAAGAACTAATTTCTTTTGGTATCTAAAAATCTTGAGCTTTAAAGCAAAAGGAAAAGGGAGGGGACGAAAGCTGTCACTTATTAGCTATGCAAATCACTAAACCTCTTTATGTCTCACTGACTCCATGTATGATACGGAAATAGAATGGCATCTAATTCAGGGTTGCCATGACGCTTAAGCAGTGGCAAAATAGTTCATATTTCAGACACAGCTTAGTGCATATCATACACTTAACAAATACTCTTGATGTTAATATCAAGAAATAAATTGCATCCAACAATTTTTTTAAAAATCTGTAAAGTGGGGGCACCTGGATGGCTCAGTGGGTTAAAGCCTCTGCCTTCGGGTCAGGTCATGGTCCCAGAGTCCTGGGATCGAGCCCCACATTGGGCTCTCTGCTCAATGGGGAGCCTGCTTCCTCCTCTCTCTGTCTCTGCCTGCCTCTCTGCCTACTTGTCTGTCAAATAAGTAAGTAAAATCTTAAGAAAAAATCTGTAAAGTGTTTTTTTAATTTTAATTCTAATTTTTTATTTAAAGCTCTCTCTCTCTCTCTCTTTTTAGAGAGGGAAGTGAGTGCAGAGAGAGAGAATCTTAAGCAGACTGAGCACAGAGCCCAATGTGGGGCTCAATCTCACGACCCTAGATCCTGACGTGAGCTGATACCAAGAGTCAGACACTCAACAGACTGAGCCACCCAGTTGCCCCTGTACAGTATTTTTAAAGTCAGTCATCAATGTCAGTAATAGAACTCATTGGATGGAAGACCTGACCAAGTAACATACATGACAGGTTACCAATATCAGCAAGATATAAAATTTAAATTTTAAACATAAAACATAACATTTCCCTCTAGTCACCTATGTATCAGAATGTTTAATCAGAATGCATCAGAAGCACGATCTTGATTAGTTAATGAATTAATCCTGGAAGGGGAGGGATGGGCTGGTGGGGGTGGGATGGGCTGGTGGGGGTGGGGCATAAAGAAATGATGGGGAGGAAAAAAGTCTATCAACACCTGGAGCTAAAAAGGATAAACTCAGTGAGATCCACAACTCATAGCAAATAATACCCAATATAAATTATTCTATGTCAATAAACAGACCCAACATATCAAGAGTACTCTCTTGATACATTTTTTGCAGTACTTTTTGCATTTGAAAATGAGCAACAACACAGTACACAAGAAAAATACTTCAGGAATGGCTGAATGAGGAGCCCTGTGGACCCTCTCCCATGAAAATAACCATGACTACTAAAAAATAGTTAAAAAAAAAAAAAGGGTCTCTGGAAGTTGTTCAAAGAAGGTACAGTAATGAGAGAAACATTTATTTTAAAAAATATACAAAATCTCAGTAAGAACAGCAGGACTGTGGCATTGGAACAATAGGGTGTTTCCCCTCTACCTCTCAACCAGCACAGAGTGGGAGAAAGGTCTACTTGTAGCAGGTGTAAGCAGAATCCCTGGACTCCTTCTCCCCAACAGAGCCAGTGTTGACTATGGCATCTGCCCTGCAGTGACAGGCCAACAACATTCCTTATCCTCTGCCTGTCAGTCCATGTTGCAAAAATGCACAATCTGCCATCTGCTAATCCTTCCCCTATCCATAATGGAATAAAATCAGAAACTAACAACATCAAGTCTCAAAATTCACATCTATATAGAATTGAAACATGGTATTTAGAAGCAAAGGAGACAACACAAAGGATATCAGAAAAAATTGCCAAATGAAAAAATTATTTTAAAAATCTGCACTAAAACTTAAGCAATACCAGGCAGCTCTTGGAGAGAAATGGATAGGTGTAACCATCTGTATCTACAAAGGGTAAGTTCTCAAGTCAATGACTTTTCATCTAAGACAATGGAAAAGATGAGTACAATAAACCTAAAGCAAGGAGAAGGAAAAAGATAAAAGTTAAAGTGAGAATTAATGAAATAAAAATAGAAAAACAGTAGAGAAAAATCAATGAAACCGAAAGTTGAGTTTTGAAAAGATCAACAAGATTGACAAACTTCTAGTCGGATTGTTAAAGAAAAAAAAAAAAAAGAGAGAGAGAGAGAGAGAGAAGGTTCAAATTACTAAAATCAAGAACAAAAGTGCAGTTATGACTACTGGCCTTACAGCAATAAAGCAGATTTTAGGGAAATATGAGCAAAACTGTATCCCTCCATATTAAATAATCCAGATGAAATGAACAGATCCCTAGCAGTACACAAATTACCAAAACTGATTCAAGATGATAAATACAATATGGATAGATGCATAATGAATAAAAAAGATTAAATTAGTAATCTCAAAAACAAAACTATAAAAAATGCATTAAATAAACAAACAAACAAAAAACAGGCCCAAATGGCTTTACTAGTGAATTCTGCTAAACATTGAAGAATTGACAGCATTTTCACAATCTCTTCCAAAATATTAAAGAAGAGGAAATACTTCCTTATTATAGGAGGATTGTATTACCCTCATACCAAAACCAGATGAGGTACCCCAAGAAAAGAATGCTACAGGTCAATTTATCTTATGAACATAGAGGTAGAAATCCTTAACAAAATACCAGCAATTCAAATTCAGCAATATATAGGAATGATCATACATAATGATCTAATGTGATTTGTCACAGCTATGCAAAGTTGTTTCAACCTAAGAAAATCAATTAATGTAATAAACAGATTTTTTTAAGAAGGATCATCTAGAAAAATCAAGAAAAGCATTTGACAAAATCCAGTACCTTTTGTGATAAAAATGCTTAACAAACAAGGAACTTAAGGGAACTTCCTCAACCAGACAAAGGACAGCTACACAAAACTCCCAGCTAGCATCATAGTGATGCTTTTATGCTTGGGTCAGGAAAAAGACAAGGCTTATGCTAAAAACTATTACAACATTCTACTGAAAGGTCTAGGTGGAGTAATTAGGCAAGAAAAAAGATGTAAAAGTCATCTTAGAAAGGAAGAAGTAAAATTAACTCCATTTACAGATGGCATTATCTTTTAAATAGAAAGTCCTAAAGAACCCACTCAAAAACGATTAAACTGATAAGTTAGTTCAGAAAGGATATATGATACAAGATCAATATGAAACTATCCATAGTAGTTCTATATCCTTGTGAGGAATGATGAAAAATGAAATTAAGGAAAAGATTCCAGTCTGTAAACTGAAAAAAACAAAATACTCAGGAATAAATTTAATGAGAGAAGTAGAAACATTCCAATTTGAAAATTGTAAAACGTTGTTAGAACTGCCTGACATGGGGAGTCAGAGCCTGGGTAGGGTGTTGGCAGCCTGTCATGGGGCATCATATTCATGTAGGACCAAGGGCACTCACGATGCCTGGAATGCGATGGTAACCTAGGAGAATAAACCAAGCTTCCATAAGAGAGAGAGTAGTGGCTTGGTCTGGTTGCAAAGCCCAAAGAGGCTTTGCATGGCGTGCTGTCCACTGTTGAGCTACGAGGTCGTGAAGCTGTCTGCATGGCAATGTCTCCATGTCCTACCATGGGGCTGATAGGACATCAGTCTCCCGTGGACTATCACAGCACAAGTGGAATGAGGAAGGGAACTGCTTAGCATATGACGGTAGCACCTGGTAGTCAGATGCGCCTGGACTCGGTAAGGAAGGTATTGGCAGCACGCCAGAGTCCAAGTAGGGTGGGGAACGCATCGGTATTGGGAGTAAAGGAGGTACAGTCAGGTTTGTGGGATCAGAATGTGAGTGGGCTGGGCGCCTGGGTGGCTAAGTGGGTTAAGCCGCTGCCTTCGGCTCAGGTCATGATCTCAGGGTCCTGGGATCGAGTCCTGCATCGGGCTCTCTGCTCAGCAGGGAGCCTGCTTCCTTCTCTCTCTCTGCCTGCCTCTCTGCCTACTTGTCTTCTCTCTCTGTCAAATAAATAAATAAAATCTTTAAAAAAAAAAAAAAAGAATGTGAGTGGGCTGAGGAGGACATCAGCATGGGGGTCAAGAAGAGACTGGTTATATTCAGTTAAGTAAATATACTAAGGATAAAAGGGTCTGTTCTCTCATTGTGACAGTTATTAGCTATATATATATTTATATATTCATAAGGTATAAAATGTATACATACAATATTACTTATAATGTGTATATTTGTTACACAGACATATATATAGGCATAAACAAATACAGATGCAAATGAATGTGTGTGTCTATACCATACATTTATGTATGTGGTGTGTGTAGAGACATTTGTATGCGTGTTTGAGCACACTCATGTGTGCACACAGAGATGGGTATATATATTACCAGTTTTGGCCACTGAGAAGGCCTGGAAACAGAGCTAGTCAAGAGCCACAAACATTCTGTGTCCTCATATCTGAGTTTCTAAATGCCACCCCCACTTAAAGACACTGGAACATTTTAGAGAAATGATTAGACCCATGATTGGGGTAAGAGAAGTCTAAAATGGGTACTCCAAACATGACAGGGCCATGCACAAAGGACACAAGAGCTTGCTCACATGGGCTCGTCAAGGCTAATTCTGGGACAATTTGAGTATTGGAATAAATAATGGTTGTCATGGTGTATAACCAGCCAAAACAGATAAATTTTTGATTTCATATTAGTATCAATAAATACATGAATAAATACACAGGGGAGAAAAGATAGCTTTCCTCTCAGTAGAATGCCAACCCATCACTGTCAAAGAGATGATGCAATTGGAAGATCATCATTTGGCAACAGTTGTAATAATACTTCAACCGAAGGACATCAATTGATGTTTAAAAAAATGAGGAAAGATAAATAGGGGAAGAACATTTGCATAATCTCAAGGTGAGTCATCCACACACCTGAAGGCTGGTATAACTCAGATCAGGTTATCCAGAGCAGCATTCCCTGGAAGGGTCCTCTATAAGCCATCTGTCATCCGACAGGAGTCAATGAGATGCACACAGCATCACTTCACCTTTGCGGAAATACCCATGGCTAAACCAGTCACCAAGAAACATCCACCATCAGACTGAAAGAACATGTAGAAAATAAGCTACTTGCGATCTTCAAAAGCTTGGAGCCGATGGAGGAGACCAACAAGGCATGATGCACCAAAGTCACACATGATCCTGACTGGGGTCATTTTGCTGTAGAGGATGTGAGAGCATAACCACACAAGTTGACTGGCATCATAGGGCTACACTGTAGGACTGCATCAGTCATTCCCCGATTTCCACAGCAGTGTGGTGGTTATACAGCAGACCATACTCTTCATGGGAACTGGAAAGCATACTTGGGGAATGGAGAGCCTGTGAGGCAGTTATTCTCAAACATTCTTGTAGGATTCTCACATTTTTTTCTGCCAAGTCTTATATCATTCCAAAAGAAAAATTAACATAAAATAAACGTGTGCATATGATGACAATGGCAAAGTCACCTCTACACACACACTTAGATGCCTTACATAATCATATGTGACCGGGTTGGGAGAATATGGTCAGACGCACACCAGCGGGTTCACTTGAGCTCTCTCAAGAAGGAGGGCTGGGGAGTTATTCCAGGGGAAAGGAGGTAGGGAATCAGAGGTGAAGCAGAAATAGGAAATAAAAAAGAAAGCTGCATAGAAAAGAAAAAGAGTATGCGATATGATTGCACTTATGAATATACACATACTAATTGTAAAAATAAAATTAAACAAGGAAAGAGGAAACGTAAACAGCTGGGTCTTCTCAGCTTGCTATTGTTGGCATTAATCTTTGAACTTTTCTTCTTGATGAAGAAAAATTCTTCTTGACTCACGAAGGCAACTGCTGATTCAAATCACCCCACTCAAGCTGGTTAAATCAGAAAAGTGTAGTTGCAATCAAGCCTTGCTACTCCTTGTAATCATTTGTTTATCAAAATCAAAATTAGCTGCTTTTGTTTGGGGGTAGGGAGTAGGGAATAGCTCTGTTGCCAAGCCGAGTTAATTTTTATTGATAGATGATTCTGGTTTTGCCTATGAAATGTATGTTTTCTTAATCTGGAACTTCTTAAAAAAAAAATCTCTGGGTGTGTGTGTGTGTGTGTGTGTGTGTGTGTGTGTAGGTGTTTGTGTGTAGTGAGGCAAGTATGTGAATGAGGATGAGAGAAACAAAGACTTTTTCCCTTAATTTTCTTTTTCAAACTGCTACAGGATTTTGTGAATCCATGTTAAATAAAAAGTATTCAATACCAGAAGAAGAGACATGCAAACAAATTCTTCAGTTTCCTTAAGTAACTATTCCAAGGCCAATATTGTTTATTTCTTTACCTAAAAAAAAATCCAGAAAAGTTTTCTTAGCTCCAAATCAGCTAATTCCAGGCAGTTAAGTGGAGAATCACCATGGGCTCTTCTCAGCATCAATTTAGTTCCTGTTGTTTTTCTCTAGACAACTGACACCGATTAGCTGTTTATCGAGTATACCTCAGAAACAGTGTTTCTGTTCTTCTCTAATTTATCAAAATCTCAGGGAAATAACTGCATTTGCATACTGAAGCTTTAATCAACAGTACCTGGCAGTGTGTGAAGCAATAAACAGCTTCAAGGCATGCAATAAACTGAGGTTTATTTACAAAACTGTGCAGGGAATCTTTAGTGCCAAGTTACTAAAGGTAATACTGATTACTGCTTTTATAAGAAGAGTTGCTGTCAAAGAATTGCTCAGCCAAATGTTATTTCACATTCAAACTCACATTTCAAATTAATCATTTTTTTTTTAATCTAACTTTTAGGAAGAGCAGAATGGTTTAATTCTGGTCAACTTAAAAAAAAAATGAAACCCCAAAACTCTTTTTATCAAGCAGTTTGAAATTATAAACTTTTCTTTGAATCATACACTAGTCCTCTAGTATGTAGTGAATAGAACTCATTACTTTAATACTCTAGTTATAAACCCTGGTTGAAAGATCTTTTATAAGAAAGGGTTGATGAAAGCAGGTCTCAACATTCCCACAAAGTCCCGTGGACAAAGACTAAGGGGTGTCTTTTGGCTGCCATCTTGCAAGCTAGAGAGAGTCCTCCATGGCTTCAGGAGACATGATACAAATAAGAAGATGAAAGATTAGAAACATAGCAGTAGAGAGGAAATGAAGGTCAGTGTGAAAGGTCTCTTGCTTAGATCTCCAAAGTAGGGTTGCATTCCTGCATACACTCCCCCAGCAGTTGTCCATAAAACTCCCTTCAAGTTAGAGATCTCGCAGTTCACCTTTCCATTCTGGTGACCACCACCTTCTGAGACCCCACTTCTCTGTTTTAGGATGACTATCACCTTGGATTGAAATTCCACATTGCACATGCATGCATTACCATGGTTAGAAAAACATGGCAACAATTCATTGGTAAAGGCATGCAAGTATTGGAGCAAGGGGAACAAAATCTCTGGAAAAATGCTAGATGAATCTTCTTAAAAATGTGTCCTTCCGGGGCACCTGGGTGGCTCAGTGGGTTAAACCTCTGCCTTAGGCTCAGGTCATGATCTCAGGGTCCTGGGATCGAGCCCCACATCGGGCTTTCTGCCAGCAGGGAGCCTGCTTCCCCTCTCTCTCTCTCTCTCTGCATAGCTCTCTGCCTACTTGTGATCTCTCTCTCTCTCTCTGTCAAATAAATAAATAAAATCTTAAAAAAAAAAGTGTCCTGAGTGGCTGGAATGCAAGCTGGTGCAGCCACTCTGGAAAACAGCATGGAGGTTCCTCAAAATGTTGAAAATAGAACTGCCCTATGACCCAGCAATTGCACTATTGGGTATTTACCCTAAAGATACAAATGTAGTGAACCAAAGGGGCACATGCACCCGAATGTTTATAGCAGCAATGTCCACAATAGCCAAACTATGGAAAGAACCTAGATGTCCATCAACAGATGAATGGATCAAGAAGATGTGGTATGTATACACAATGGAATACTATGCAGCCATCAAAAGAAATGAAATCTTGCCATTTGCGACAACATGGATGGAACTAGAGCGTATCATGCTTAGCGAAATAAGTCAAGCAGAGAAAGACAACTATCATATGATCTCCCTGATATGAGGAAGTGGTGATGCAACATGGAGGCTTAAGTGGGTAGGAGAAGAATAAATGAAACAAGATGGGATTGGGAGGGAGACAAACCATAAGTGACTCTTAATCTCACAAAACAAACTGAGGGTTGCTGGGGGGAGGGGGTTTGGGAGAAGGGGGTGGGATTATGGACATTGGGGAGGGTATGTGCTTTGGTGAGTGCTGTGAAGTGTGTAAACCTGGTGATTCACAGACCTGTACCCCTGGGGATAAAAATATATGTTTATAAAAAATAAAAAATTAAAAAAAAAAGTGTCCTTCCCCTTCTGAATATATTCAATTAGTTATAAAAATCATGTTTTTAATTTTTTTGGCATTTCTAGAGGACATTGTGTTACAGTTCATTGCTTTACTACACTTAGCATATTTTCTTTAAGAAAATGCTCAACTCACTCATTCCCCTTTATCTCATCTTGAGGCTGCATGCCCCCAGAGCCTCATTTCAGATTTTATCAGGAATATGATAGTTTTTATCATCTCTGCGTGAGAACACTATGCTATGCCTCCCACACCCTCTTTAAGGAAGTAATTATTCCCTATGTGTTGGAATGTCGCCAGCTGCTGGTCCTATTTGAGATACTTAAGGGGTTGGTCCATATGAAGAGAGTCACCATGTCAAGGCCAAACTGGTTTCTAAAGCAACCTGCATCCAACATTTGCATGCAGGTTTGTGAAGGGCCTACCTCATTGTGCAGACTTTCCAACTCTAAAGGGCTCTCTCAGCTCCAGAGCTTTCCATGGGATCTAGGGAAGCTCATCTTCTCTCTAAATTTAATTCAGCTTGCTTCTCTCTTTTTTCCACAGGAGTTGATTCCAAAAACACTTTTTTTTTTTAAGATTTTATTCATTTATTTGACACAGAGAGAGATCCCAAGTAGGCAGAGAGGCAGGCAGAGAGAGAGAGGAGGAAGCAGGCTCCTTGCTCAGCAGAGAGCCTGATGTAGGGCTCGATCCCAGGACCCTGAGATCATGACCTGAGCTGAAGGCAGAGGCTTAACCCACTGAGCCACCTAGGCGCCCCCCAAAAACACTCTTTAATAAACACCTGCAACTGAATCTTTTCTGGAAATTTGACCTAAGACAGACACCTATTTAACATCCAAAAATATTATTGACTGCATAGTTGGGCATGGGTGTAGAGTTTTAGGGCAGAGAGCTAAAGTGGAGATATGAATTAGAGGTATGAGCAAATAACAACTTAGATCCATGAGACCAGATTAACTAATTCCAGGAGTGAATGAAGAAGAGGTTAGTAGCTTGAGATTCAGGGCATTCCAACTGTTAAGAGTAAGGGCAATGTGGAGGAACCATCAAAGCAGACAGATAGGATCAGCCAGGGAGCATGGGGAAAAGTCTAGGACACTGTGGTATTCTGGAAATCAAACACATAAGTTTCTAAGTAAGGAAGGGATTATCCACTCCATCACAGCTTACCTACATCGATGGGCAGGAAGATGAGGAATTCACCTGGCCATGGAGTAAGCCCTGGGACCAAAAGAGTCACATCAAAGGTTGGGTTCACACCTGACTTTGCTGTGGTCGAGAGAGAACAGCAGGGAATCTGACCAAGACATTCTTCAAGCCAGTCTGGGTACCAGTGTTGAGTAGCTTCCATAATGAAGGGAGACACAGAAATGAGTAAGCAGCTCAAGTAGGTTATGGGACCAAGGGCATTTTGTGTTGTTTGCTTGTCTTTAACTGGGAGATGCCACTGCAGATTTTGATGGCGATGGAAAGGATGAGACAGAGCCAAAGCTGTTCATGCTGCAGGAAGGTAAAAGGGTGACTGTGAAGCAATGTCCTTGAGCAGCCCAGAGTGGGCGGAATCCAGGAGAATAGTTCCAGGTCAGTGCCAAGCATCCATGCTTAGAAGTGCTGTGGTTTCATTTTGCACTGGGTCTTGCAACCCACACAGCCAGTCCTGAGTGCTGTTCCAAGTGGGGTCCAAGGTCACGGTGTCATTCTGCAAAGTGATTATTACGGATCATGATGATATGAGGAATTTAGAATAAATTCCTCTAGAGTTGGATTTATAGTTGTTTTTAGAAAAAAAAAAATAAGTGATTTGACAGGTGATTTATATCTGTCAAATCTAATAGTAAAAAATGGATTTGTATTTTTTTGTTTCCTGTTTCCTTTTTCTCATAATTCACTTAGATGCAGCCTTCATTTCCAAGGCTCTGAAAAGCCAGTGACCCTTTCAACAGACAAAAGGAGAGCTCATTTTTAATCACAGGAGAAAAGCAAAATATACAAATGCAGGTGTAGAAAAAGTGGTAGGTGTGGTGACAAGATGCTGTAAACGTCTTCATCTGAGGGCTTGATGAAGATACGGGGCAGGCAAGGTGCCACAGTAGAGCCTGTCTTCGTGCCAGTGACTCTCTGCCCCCGGCACCACACAAACCACAGATCTTCCCAGGCAGCCATCTGCGCAATCAGCCATGGCGGTTCTGCTTTTCGCTCCCTGGTATCAGGAAAGACCATTTTGTTCTTGTTCGCTTACTTTTAGGCCCTTCGTTATTTTTAACAGAATTGGAGAATGTGGCTTTATTTCTTTATGTTTGTTTGTTTAAAGATTTTATTTATTCACTTGACACACAGAGAGAGAGAGAGAGAGAGAGAGAGAACAGAAGCAGAGGGAAAGGGAGAAGCAGATTCCCGCTGAGTGGGAAGCCCTGTGGGGGACTTGATCCCAGGACACTGGGATCATGACCTGAGCAGAAGGCAGACGCTCAACCGATTGAGCCACCCAGGTGCCCCTGTGGCTTTATTTCCTGCAACATATCAAGATTCTTTTCACCCATTTTTTAATATGTTCTACTTCCTATTGAGGCAGAAGTCAAGTCTAATTCCACTCACATATGTACTTAAGGCACACATCTCATACATATGTCTATTAGAGTTAAGATATGAGATAAAACATATAGCCCACAACACTTCTGGGGCATGAGCTCATATTTTTTTAAATCATTTTTATTTCCTTCTTGAGGACAGAAAGCTCAAGAAAAACAAACAAAACAAAACAAACAAACAAACAAACAAACAAAAAACCCTAGGAGCCAGCTCTTTTAAATGAAAGTATCAGAGTTAGGTTTCTCCTCTCCCTATACCCTGCCTCTCTGGCTTTCTGCCAATGAGCATATTGTGGACTATGGACGAATTACAGGGGCCAAATTAGTGTTTGGGAAGAGGAAGACATGGCTATGAATAGAGAATACATTTAAAAATATGTTTTTTCACTTTCAACAGCTTTATATGCTTGTAGATGAAAATCATTTCAGATAATATGTATCAAACTTTTTTGGGAGAACTTAGACCTATCAGAAGATCTGCTTTAAAGGAAAAAAAAAATTAGCACAACAAACCAGATTTAATGTTTGTAAGAAGGAATTGCTTAGCATTGGAAGACATCTCTCTTTCAAATTTATCTGTCTATATATCCAGCTATTTATTCTTCATTCAAAATATATATTATACCTTGGGGCCAGATGACCAGCATCTGTGGCATGTTTCCACCTCCCTATGTGCGCCCACATGGATATTATACATTTGAGATAATGTTAATGAGGACAGAGCCATCTGAAGTCCAGCATAAGGAAAGAAGAGAAAACATATTCTCCCCACTTGAAACGAAAATAAAAAGGAAAATAAATGAGACTTTCATTTCTCACACCTAGTAAACAGAACAGGTTATATATTACTAAACTGAAGGGAAAATAGTCATCTTTTCAGTGTGCTCCACGACGTTAATCTATGCAGTAACACATTAAAGCGTCAGAATGCATCAAGATCTCTTTTGAGGACAGCGAAGCAAATCTGCAAGTGACGGTTCTGAAGGGATCCCCCTAACAGTAACAGAAACGACACTGCAGATCCTACGGCTCAGGGTTTACAATTCATGCACACTGTGCCTGCACCAGCCGCACGACATCCATGAATCATAAACCCTATCATCTTTGGTGTGGGGGGGGCATCCTATTTTACAAGAAATATTCATCAAAAAAGAAAGAGAAGAAAGAACCCCCAAACCTTCTAGAACATTTGATAGATGTCAGAAAAATGAATTAGCACCTGGGACGAGACCTGCAAACGCAGAAGGACAGGCTCTATGATGGCTCGCATTTCTCTCAAACTGTCTTGGAAATGGATCAATTCCACATCACATCAGGGCAACAGGCATTTTTCTTCAGGACTAAAATTAATAATTCCTTGAGGCATATAGGTTAAATGCTGACACTTTTTGAAACAATTAAAAAGGAGAAGAATGGATAAAGATGAAAGGGAGCAGCAGGTGGCAAGTTGACCCAGTACAGCCTTACACGCATCTCCTGGGAATTTCATCAGAAAAATGCATGCCTTTTCCCTCAGGGAACCAGATGTGCAACATCCCACTTCCTGCACTACTACTCAGGGCTTTCTATTTTTGTTTGTTTGTTTGTTTTTAAGATTTTTGTTTATCTGGGGGGGGCCAACAAGCAGGGGGAGCAGCAGCCAGAGGGAAAAGGAGAAGCAGGGAGCACCACAAGGGACTAGATCTTAGGAGCCTGGGATCATGACCTGAGCAAAAGGCAGACGCTTCACCTTTGGAGCGCCCAGGGCGCCCAGGCCTTGCTGTTCTCTCCCGCTGCCCATGTCCCAGCTGTTTCATGTGCCACTGCAGCTTTGACCAGGAGAAGCCAGGAAAAGCAAAGTCACTCAGACCACAGGAGGCAGCTCAGGAAGCCAGTTTAAAACAGGGGCTGAATTAAGTTTTCCCAGCATCTGTGGTCATTATCTGTATAATATTAGCCTTCACTTTTGTAAAGAAGCAAGAAGCAACCACAAGAAAATAAAATCAATGCTGATCAAGGAGGTCCTAAAAAGAAAAGCAGCATCAGCTTCGTGGGTGGGTCTCCACTGCTGTAGAAGTGGTTACAAGTTGGAGCACAGCTGGGGGCACTGAGCGGACCTCACTCTCTGGGAAAGATGACTCTTCCATCCTGCAGTTTGATTTAGAATCTCCACTCTACAGCAGTGTTCTCTTGGACTTTGCAAAAGCTATTGCTGTGCTCTGTTAAATGTATAAAAGATAAAAAAGCTTTCAAATGCTTGAAGTCCCTGGCTAACAACAGCAATTAAAATTAGAAGTTGGTATTA
>NW_028133643.1:0-29000 GCF_964662115.1 Mustela nivalis | reverse complement strand
GTATAAACCTTCCACCGTACATAGAAAATCTAATCTCTTCTCAGAAAGCAGTCATCAGGTTTATGTTTGGTTTTCTTTTGTTTTCTCCCTGACTAACCACCAAGTACTCGACAGATTTGAAGATCTAATACAGGCTGATAATACTGGCAGCCTACACCCCCTTTAATTTCCTGTCCCCCGCAAAAGTAACTTCAACTTAAAATGTATTGCAAATGCTCTTAATATAAAGTTTTAAGTAAGATTATTTTTAACGTATCCCTTCTACCAATTTCTTTTCTCAACCAAAGGATCACTTAAATAGTTTTTCTAAACTGAGAAAGGGAGGGAAAAGAGAGTATTATCTAATCCTGTTGAAAAATTTAAATTTCCCTTGTTTACCTTATGATTTCCACTATTCCTGATTTCTGACTAACACTGCAGGTTTCTTGCAGTGTCTTTACTGACAATTCTTCTTTGACAGGACTCCAATCAGTTAAGGGTCAGACGCTCAGGATCTCAGGGTCATCAGACGGAGCCCCATGTGGGGCTCAGAGTCTGCATGAAGACTGCTTAAAACTTTCTCTCTCCCTTTGTCCCCACCCCCCTCGAAATCATTAGGTTTCTTTGTTCTGTTTTGTTTTGTTTTCAAAAGGTCCTACCCTCAAAAATGGTAAAATGTAATAGGTGATCCAATAAAACTTCTGTTCAAGTGTTAAACGAATTGTGCACGATTTGGAGGGTGAGGAAAGCCAATAAAAATACAACTCGAGTGTTACAAAGATGAGCTACACCTGACTGGATTGATGAAAAGGCTTCCCGAGACATCTAGGAGTCCAAATGGTAGTGAGGCAGGACACAGAAGCAAAGTAAAGCATTTCAGAAAAAATCCAGAGGAAGAGAAGGTGTGAAGGTATGGAAATGAGGTCCCATGGTCCAAGCCCAAGACAAAAGCAGTTGGCAGGAAACACAGACCCCTATATGTGGAGGACAGATGGGGATTGGTGGCAGTCTGCTTGCAGAAATCCTAAAGGAACACAAAAGAACTGAATCAGGAGCCCCTCGTGATGCATGGCATTTGGACTTTATTTCAAAGGCAACGAGAGGGGCACCTGGGTGGCTCATGGGTTAAAGCCTCTGCCTTCGGTGCAGGGCATGATCCCAGTGTCCTGGAATCTAGCCCCACATCAGGCTCTCTGCTCAGCGGGGAGCCTGCTTCCTCCTCTCTCTCTCTCTCTCTCTCTGCCTGCCTCTCTGTCTACTTGTGATCTCTGTCAAATAAATGAGCAAAATCTTTTAAAAAAAAAAAAGAACGAAAGAAAAGAAAAGGCATGAAAACTGCCAGTGGACCAAGCAGAGAGAGTTGGATTTGCCTGCCTCGGGCCTGGACGCATAAAGCTGGTGATGGTTATTATACAGTAAATGGCAGTTACCAGCCTGTGGGAAGAAGTGGAAAAGTGTGGATGACCTCTGAAGTGAAGGAAGAGCTGAAAAAGGATGGAGGAGGGAACAAAAAACTAACGTGTATTGGCCTGCCCAACAAATGACCTCCAAGAATCATAAATCCCAGATTCAGTAAGGCCTTTCCCCATGTACCCACACAGACCAACTATGTCTCCCATGGACTCACTTATTCCAAGGGTGCGCCTCCCACCACTGAAGACCTTTTTTGTCTCACCTTTTCAACATCCGTTCGGTTCCCTGAAAGCAGGCATTTTCTCTCCACTTCACCAATGACTTGAAAGAGCAGTGACTGATAGAACTCTACAACTGAGGAGGCAAAAGCTTTCTCTGTTTATGGACTATAGAAAAGTTCCACACACCAGGCTTGATTATTACACTACAGCTGAAAGAAGACACCTGTGTTCAAATGAACACCTTTTGTTCATTAAAAAACTACCTGTTTTAATGCACATAATTAAAAGGCACCAAGGAGCTATCCTATTTCTAGAATGTCTAAGGGTCTACAAGCAGAGTGGAGCTCTAAAATAGTCTGAGGATGAAACAGCAGGACTGGTCAACTCACAACCACGCACACAAACACGGATGACTCTCCGTAAGGCAGGCCCAGGAGTGCATCCAACTGGATGACTCCACGTACACCAAATTCAGGAACATGCGCAACAGCTCCCCAGCAACGGCAGTCAAGAACCGTGGCAGAAGTGACCCTCAAGAGGGTTATCACAGACTCTGGGATCCTGGGTGTAAAGTCGCATGGTGTGTTCCCCTTGTGGAAGTTCCTCAAGCTTTTGGCTTATGATCTGTGCACTTCTCTGTATATATGCTGAGGTTCAAAAAGTTTACTTAAAGGGGTGCCTGGGTGGCTCCACGGGCTAAGCATCCAACTCCTGACTCTGGCTCAGGTCATGACCTCAGGGTCCTGGGATGGAGCCCTCAGTCTGGCTCCTGGCTCAGTGCAGAGTGTACTTGACATTCTCTCTCTGTCCCTCTGCCCTTCCCTGCCCCCAAAGAGACTCTCACAAGGAAACAGGCATATTTAAGATGATAAATAGGCCTTAAAAACAAACAAACAAAAAACCCCTTCCCTTAAAAAGAAGAAGAGAACTTCCCCATGGGGAGGAAGACAACACAACCAAAGGGGCCCAGGTGACAGAGCCATAGAGAAACTGAGAGCCAAAGAATACAGCATGTTTCAGTTCAGACTGCAAAGGAGACATCCAGGGATCCACTATTACCTGAAGTTCTATTGAACTGAGTTAGTGTTGACGACTTCCTCACCCAGCTGCCATTTACCAAAATAGTTTTGTTTTTGGTTTTGGTTTTGGTTTTGTTGGTCATAAAGAGAGAGAAAAAGCACACAAGCAGGCAGAGAGGCAGGCAGAGGTGGAGAGAGAGGCAGGCTCCCCGCCGAGCCAGGAGCCCGATGCGGGACTCCATCCCAGGACCCCAGAATCATGACCTGAGCCGAAAGCAGTGGCTTAACCCACTGTGCCACCCAGGCGTCCCTACCAAAATTGTTTTTATTCATCTTGGAATTTCTTCAGCATTGACTGAAGCACAGGATGAACCTACGTCACTGAAACCTCCCATCCCAGCAACTAACAGCATAAACTGACAAGTTAGCTGGCCTGGCCTCAGAAAATGGCAGGCAACTAAGGAAAAGCAGACTAGCCTCTACACAAAGATCTCAACTTTGCATTATCCTCAACCCAATGAGCTAAACGGCAAAGCCTACAGTAATAACCTACAGAATTAACTATCCCTTGCCCCAAGAGGAGATTGTGTGCTGCCCCAAAAGACAAATGTGTACCTTAACGCTGTCTAGAAAGACACCCATCACCCCACTGCAGAGATCATCAGAAAACAAACAAACACAAACTGACAGTTCAGCTTTCCAAAAAATTACACTTTCTTTATCCAACCCCAACGTTTTTCTTCAAACACAAGAAAGGAACACACATTTGCCACTCAAAACAGGAAAAGCACAACAACCAGCATAACTGTACATCCACCACCAAGTCGCTCAGGAGAAGAAAACGTAATTCAGGACAGGCAAATTAAAACCACTCTACACATGGTCAAAAGAAAACGGCTAAACTCCTCCAATCCACAGAAAAATCCCTGCTTCCTCTCTTTTTGAGCCCATCCATACCAATAACCCATTGGACACAAGTGTCAAACCAATCCAGCCCGTTAGAAATGAGACAAAAACTTGGACAAATGTCCTCCCTCAAGTCATGCTGTGAATAGGACCCCTTTGCACTGAACAAGAAATACACACAACCAAAAGCACACATCAACCACCTGCAAATACAATAAAGCCATCCTCAACAAGTTGGAAAGAGGACCTCAAGGATAGCCCTCCACCCTCTCCCACACCTTAAGCAACAAAAGTCTACCCACCAAAGGTAACCCAGATCTTCAGGTACCTGGTGGAGGTGCCTTCCCTCACATCGCAGATGCTGCCTATCAAGGCTTCAGCACAGCTTCTGAAGGTGCAGATGCTCTAAGCCCAAAACCCTTTCTCTGCAGCAGGTTCCCTGGTCTTTCTGGCCTTCTGAGGAGTGAGGAGTGGGGGAAAGGTGAGGGAAGAGACAGGGATCCAGTTAAATAGGAGAAACACCAAAACACAGGCACTGGTGAGCCCTCGCAATTTCCCAGGCATCCAGTGCTGCAAACTTGGCTCGGAGACCACCCACCCACCCTTTTCAGGGACCTAAGCAGGGACCGGGGAGTGCACCGGGCGTCCCCAAGGGCACCCCGCAACCTCAGGGCCCAGACCATGCTACCTCGAACAGGTTTCAGAGATGGCAGCGGCCCAAGAGAGGCCGTGGTGGGCGCGGGGAGCAGGCTGACTTGTGGACTGCAGCGTGGGGCTGGGGCGGGGGCAGCAGAGGAGATGCTGGCTGGATCTGGACAGGGCACGCAGAGGCAGCAAGAGGCCAGTGGCGGGGAGTGGGCCGGCTGCTTCACTCTCCCCTCACAGGCTGGCGCCCTCCCTCCCTCCTCACCTGGGTAAATCTCCCTTTGCCTGGGAGGAATGGCCATGGCGGTGGCGGCGGCTGAGGGCCTCTGAGGAGCTGGCGCCAGGGCTGCTGCACCAGAGCAGCCAGCCCCTCGCGGGAGCGACCGCGCCCGCTGACACCACAGCCTCCCCGAGCCCCGAGGATCTCCATTTTAGCAGCGCGGGCCTCCCTTGGCCCTGAGTAGCCACGGAGACTGGTCGTTGCCAGCCCCCTCTTGCCCCCAGCCCTCCCTCCCCTTCCACCCTCTCAGCTCAGAGCAGGTACCTGGTTGGGCTCTCCTTATCGCGCAAGGACAAGGGTGGGCTCTACCCCCGCCCGCTCCCCCGCACCAAAGCCCAAAGTGGCGCCACGGGAAGGAGAAATGCCATCCAGGAATTGCTCCCAAACCTGTCCCTCCCTTCTCGGCGCCAGTCCTCAACCCTACCTATGCCCTTCCTCAGTTGCTGGCCCTCGCTCGAGCTGCCGCTGCAGCCGCTTGCGTGGCCCCCGCCGCCGCTTCGCCGCCGCCGCCATCTCCGTTGCTGCCATCTGCGCCGCACCCGCCGCTTGAGTCGCCAACACCGCTTGTGCAGCCGACGCAGTCTGCACCGAGGCCGCTGTCTGCTCCACCGCGGCTAACGCCGCAGAAGCGCCGCTGCCGCTGCTGGAGCTGAAAACGCCCAAGCGGTTGCCGCTTGTGCAGCCCAGCTGTCTGCGCCAATGCCGCTTGCACCGCCCACTCCGTCTTCTGTGCCGCCGCCAACACCGCCTGCGCCGCCGCTACCGCCCTTTGTGCCGCCGCCGCGGAAGCCAGCTCCATCTGCACCGCCGCCCCATGCGCTGCCAACCCCGCTGTCCGCACCACCAAGGCTACCGCCGCCAACACCGCTTTATGCTGCCGACGCCGTCGCCTCTTGAGCCCTCGACGCCTCAGCCGTTGCCACTTGTGTAAGCGGACGCTGTCTGCACCCACGCCGCTTGCACCTCCGCCGATTCCGCCGCCAACACCGCCTGCGCCGCCGCCGATGCCGCCTGTGCCGCGGGAGCCACCGCCCTCTGCACCGCCCCGCTTGCACAGTCGTCGACCCCGCTGTCTGCACCGCCGCTGCTACCGCCGCCGCCACCGACTCTGCTGCCGCCCCCGAAGCCGCTGCCTTGTGCACCGACGCCGCTGTCTGCCCCGAGGCCGCCTGAACCGCCGACGCAGTCGTCTGCGCCGCGGCGGCTTCCGCCGCCGCCGCCGCCAATGGCACCGCGACCAAACCACCGCCGTTGGCACCGCCGCCAACGCCGCTGTCTTCACCGCCGCTGTTACCGACTCTGCCGCCGACTCTGCCGCCGCCGCCGCTACCGTCTGCGCCGCCACCACCGACGCTTCGCCGCCGCCGTCTGCACTGCCGCCGCCACTTGAATCCCGACGCCGCTTGTACAGCCCAGGCCGCTTGCGCCGCCGACGCCAACGCCGTCCCCGCCTGTTTGGCGACGCTGCCGCTTCTTCTCCGGCCAACGCACTCTGCACCGCCTCAGACGCCGCTTAGGCCGCCGATGCCCCGGCTGCGCCATCGCCGCTTTGGGGGCTGACGCCGCTGGCTGCGCAGATGGTGGCGGCGGCGGAAGCGAATGCGGCGGAAGCGGAAGCGTCAGAGGCGCAGGCGGCCTCGGCGGCGGAAGCAGTGACGCCGCAGACAGTGGCTTTGAGGTCACCAAGGGGCGGAGCTGCACAAGCAGCTTTGGCTCCGAAGGCCTCCGGGGCTCAAGCGGTGGCGGCAGCGGCATAAGCGTTGGCGTCGGCGGGGATAGCAGTGGCAGCGGCTTCAGCGGCGGCACAAGCGGCGTCGGTGGCGGCGCAGACGATTTCAGCGGCGGAACCAGCAACGGCTCCGACGACGGCGTCAACGGTGCAAGCGGCCTCGGCGCACAATGGCGACGGGGCAGACGACAGCGGCTTCAGCGGCGGCGGTAGCAGCGAGGGTGCAGACTGCGGCTTCGGCCGCGCAAGCGGCGGTGCAGACAGTGGTGGCTTCGAGGGAACAAGCGGCATCGGCGGCGGCGCAGGCAATGTTGGCGGCGGAAGGGGCGGCGACACAGACGACGGTGTTAGCGGTGCAAGCAGCACTGGCGCAGACAGCTGGGCTGCACCAGCGGCGACCGATTGGGCGTCCAAGGCTCAAGCGGCGGCGGCGGTAGCTGCGGTGGAGCACATAGCGGCGTCGGCGCAGACTGCGTCGGCTGCACAAGTGGTGTTGGCGACTCTAGCGGCAGCTGCGGCGCAGATGGCAGCAACGCAGATGGAAGCGGCGGCGGGGGCTGTGCAAGCGGCGGCAGCGGGAGCTCGAGGGCCAGCAACTGAGGAAGGGCAGAGGTAGGGCTGAGGACTGGCGCCGAGAAGGGCGGGGGGCCGGGTTTGGGAGGACTTCGTGGAAGGCATTTTCCTTCCAGTGGCGCCACTTTGGTCTTTGGGAGGGGGGCGTGCGGGGGTAGAGCCCATCCTCGTCCTTGTGTGATAAGGAGAGCCCGACCAGGTACCTGCTCTGAGCTGAGAGGGTGGAAGGGGAGGCAGGGCTGGGGGTTAGAGGGAGCTGGCGAAGACAAGTTTCCGTGGCTATCCAGGGCGGAGGGAGGCCCGCGCTGCTAAAATGGAGATCCTGGGGCTGGAGGAGGCTGCTGCGGCAGCAGTGGGCGCCATCGCTTCCGTTGGAGGCTGGCGGCTCTGAGTGCAGCAGCCCTGGCAGCTCCTCCTCAGTGGCCCTGGGCCGCTGCCACTACCTTGGCCGTTCCTCCCAGGCAAAGGGAGATTTACCCAGGTAGGGAGGAAGGGAGGGAACCAGCCTGGGAGGGCAGAGGGAAGGAGCTGGCCCATTCCCCGCCACAGGCCTCTGGCTGCCTCTACATGCTCCCTCCAGGTTCAGCCAGTGTCTCCCCTGCCGCACCCCCTCCCAATCCCAAGCTGCAGTCCACAAGTCCGCTGCTCCCTATGCCTGCCTTGGCCTCTCTCAGGCCGCTGCCATCTCCGCTGCCTGTGGGAGGCAGCATGGTCTGGGCCCAGAGGTTGTGAGGTGCACATGGGGGCGCCCGGTGCACTCCCAGTCCCTGTTTCAGTCCCTGGAATGGGTGGGTGGGTGGCCGGTCTCTGATCCAAGTTTGAAGGACTAGATGCCTGGGAAATTGCGAGGGCTCACCAGTGCCTGTGTTTTGCTGTTTCTCCTCCTTTTTAACGGGATCCCTGTCTCTTCCCTCCCATTTCCCCCACTCCTCACTCCTCAGAAGGCCAGAAAGACCAGGGAACCTGCTGCAGAGAAAGGCTTTTGGGCTTAGAGCATCTGCACCTTCAGAAGCTGAGCTGAAGCCTTGATAGGCAGCATCTGCGATGTGAGGGAAGGCATCTCCACCAGGTACTTGAAGATCTGGGTTACCTTTGGTGGAAGGACTTTTGTTGTTTAAGGTGTGGGAGAGGGTGGAGGGCTATCCTTGAGGTCCTCTTTCCAACTTGTTGAGGATGGCTTTTTTGCATTTTCGGGTGGTTGATGTGTGGTTTTGGTTGTGTGTATTTCCTGTTGGGTGCAAAGCAGACACATGTCCAATGAAGACATATAAATGGCCATCAGACACATGAAAAAATGTTCATCATCACTCCCCTCAGGGAGATTCCAATTAAAACCACATTGAGATATCACCTTACACCAGTTAGAATGGCCAAAATTAGCAAGACAGGAAACAACATGTGTTGGAGGAGATGTGGAGAAAGGGGAACCCTCTTCCACTGTTGGTGGGAATGCAAGTTGGTGCAGCCTCTTTGGAGAAAAGTGTGGAGATTCCTCAAGACATTAAAAATAGAACTTCTCTATGACCCGGCCATTGCACTCCTGGGTATTTACCCTAAAGGTACAGATGGAGTGAAAAGAAGGGCCATCTGTACCCCAATGTTTATAGCAGCAATGACCACGGTCACCAAACTGTGAAAAGAACCAAGATGCCCTTCAACGGGCGAATGGATAAGGAAGATGTGGTCCATATGCACTATGGAGTATTATGCCTCCATCAGAAAGGACGAATACCCAACTTTTGTAGCAACATGGAAGGGACTGGAAGAGATTATGCTGAGTGAAATAAGTCAAGCAGAGAGAGTCAATTATCATATGGTTTCACTTATTTGTGGAGCATAACAAATAGCATGCAGGACATGGAGAGATAGAGAGGAGAAGGGAGTTGGGGGAAGTTGGAAGGGAGTTGAACCATGAGAGCCTATAGACTTTGAAAAACAATCTGAGGGGTTTGAAGGGGCGGAGAGGGTGGGAGGGTGGGAGGTTGGGGGAACCAGGTGGTGGGTTTTAGAGAGCGCTGGATTGCATGGAGCACTGGGTGTGGTGCAAAAATAATGAATATTGTTACGCTGAAAATAAATAAGAAATAAATTTTAAAAAAACATTATTCCATTGTGTATACATGTATATATATACATATGTGCTTATGTATGCATATACTTGTGTATCTATGTAGTTTTCCAGTTTGTGGCATTGTGAATAGAGCGAAGAATATCTGTGCAATAAATTTGCATAGTTTCATATGGAAAAAAAAACAAAAAAAGAAAAGGATGACTTTCAGATATAGAATTTAAGAGAGTGTAACCTTGGGAAAGTAATTTATAACCCTATCTATTATATAGTAACTACGTAGGTACACAAGAAAATATACACATTTTATCTCAATAAAATGCATTTTATAACGTTTATGTAGAAATATGTAACATTTGATGTAAAAATGCATAAATATTAAAGTATTAATTAGAGCTGATATTATTCCCAGTTTACAAATAAGAACATAATGATTGATTTGTCTGCAGTCTGACAGTGTTTAGGTGCAATGATTAAAAACCAAGCTAAATCTTTTGTCTCGATATCCGTTTTATATCACATGTCTATTATGTGTAGGCAGAAAGCACGACACAATTTGAATCCCCATTTTTCTATGTACTTAATAATCTTTCTTGATTTGAGTGTATTGGGGAGCTCAAGTCCAATGAAAGCCTACATTTGTGAAAATTTCACATTTCATCTGTGAAATGAAAAACAACATTTGTGGTAAGAAAGCCAATAGAATTTTGTTGCATTCTTGTGCACACTCCATGGAGTAGCTAAAAGAGAATCATTGCATAATTAGAAAATAACATCAAAATTAAACAGCAGTAAATAAGTAAATAGACATATGCTTTCCACTACCCAGTTTAATAATTAAAATACAGTCAAATGAAGTGTGCAAATATGTGTATGTAGTGGGGAAACAGAGTGAAATGTAGTCTCAGGAGATCTGGCCTTGATGTTTAGGCTACCTTTCAAAACCCAGGGGGAGGATCTACTTTCTATAGTTACCACATTATATAATTTAAACCTTAATTTTCTCAAGAAATTGCACAATACTCCAGCAAAAGGGAATTATAGCTATCTATACACTAGGAAAACAAAAAACAAAATACATTCAATTACAGCCATTTCCCAAGAACTCCAGATATCCATTCAACCAGATATAGGTTGAATGGATTCTGGTTGAATGGATAAAGATGTGGACAAAAACTGTCATTCTTCTGTATCCATATGTTAAAGAACTGAAGAAAAACCATGTTTAAAGAATACACTGGGGTGGGGCGCCTGGGTGGCTCAGTGGGTTGAGCCGCTGCCTTCGGCTCAGGTCATGATCTCAGGGTCCTGGGATCGAGTCCCGCATCGGGCTCTCTGCTCAGCAGGGAGCCTGCTTCCCTCTCTCTCTCTGCCTGGCTCTCTGTCTACTTGTGATCTCTGTCTGTCAAATAAATAAATAAAATCTTTAAAAAAAAAAAAAAAAAGAATACACTGGGGTGCCTGGGTGGCTTAGTGGGTTAAAGCCTCTGCCTTTGGCTCAGGTCATGATCCCAGGGTCCTGGGATCTAGCACAGCACTGGGCTCTCTGCTCAGCAGGGAACCTGCTTCCTCCTCTCTCTCTTTCTGCCTGCCTTTCTGCCTACTTGTAATCTCTGTCTGTCAAATAAATAAATAAACTCTTAAAAAAAAGAATACACAGGAAGTACAAGAATGGTGCCACACCAAGTCAAGAATATAATAAAAATAAAATTAGAATGAAATGAAAGGTGCATTATAACTGAAACAAAATATTCTCCAGATGAGCTCAGTGGTAGTAATAGATGAAATAATCAGGGAATATAAATAGAGATCAATTGAGATTATCCAGTCTGAAAAACCAAAAGACCTATAAATGTAGTATACATGTTGAAGAACTAAAGTCACTCAATGTATGGTCTCTAACTCCATGCAATAAAATAAAAGTCGTTTACAAAAGGAAACAGAAAATTCACAAGTATGTGGAAAATAAATATCACACTCCTAAATAAGACATGAGTCAAAAAAGAAATCACGGTAGAAGTTAGAAAATACCTTGAGATGAATGAAAGCCAAAAATCGGTCACTTGCTCATCTCTTGAAAGTGAAAATATAAAATACAAAGTCTTATGGGATACAGTTAAGTTTTTGTTTTTTTGAGGGAAACTTATGATTGTAAACATATATTTAAAAAGGAAGAAAGTGTTACTTTCATAACCTATCATCTTAAGAAATGACAAAATGAAAAACAAATTAGGGGCTTAGAGGTGGCTCAGTTGGTTAGGTGACCAAATCTTGGTTTTGGCTCAGGTCAAGATCTCGGGGTTGTAGGGTCGAGCCCCGAGTTGGGCTCTGTACTCAGTGAGGACTGCTTTTGTCCCTCTGCTCTTCCCTTCTCACTCACTCTTTCAGTCTCTCAAATAAAGAAATAAAAATAAAAACATGATAAAGGAAGAATGAGTTAAAAGGCAAGCAAAAGGAAAGAAATTTTGAAAGATGAGATCAGATATAAATGAAATAAGACACAACAGAGAAAATCAATATATACAAAAGCTAATTCTTTTTTTTTTTTTATTTCACAGACAGAGATCACAAGTAGGCAGAGAGAGAGGAGGATGCAGGCTCCCCGAGAAGTGGAGAGCCCGATGCGGGGCTCGATCCCAGGACCCTGGGATCATGACCTGAGCTGAAGGCAGAGGCTTTAACCACTGAGCCACCCAGGCGCCCAAGCTAATTCTTTTTTTAAAAAAAGATTTTATTATTTGTTTGACAGAGACAGATCACAAGTAGGCAGGAGGCAGGCAGAGAGAGAGGAAGGGAAGCAGGCTCCCTGCTGAGCAGAGAGTCTTATCAGGGGCTTGATCCCAGGACCCTGAGATCATGACCTGAGCCAAAGGCAGAGGCTATAACCCACTGAGCTACCCAGGTGCCCCAAAAGCTAATTCTTTAAAGAGATGAGCAATTGAGGGGTGCCTGGGTGGCTCGGTGGTTTGGGCTGCTGCCTTTGGCTCGGGTCATGATCTCAGGGTCCTGGGATCGAGCCCCGCATCGGGCTCCCTGCTCCGCAGGAAGCCTGCTTCCCTCTCTCTCTCTCTCTCTGCCTGCCTCTCTGCCTACTTGTGATCTCCGTCTTTCAAATAAATAAATAAATAAAATCTTTAAAAAAAAAAAAAAGAGATGAGCAAGTGACAATTTTTTGGCTATTCTTACCAAAAATAAGATAAAAATACCAAATTATGAAAAAATCTGGAATGAAAGAGAGGCATTCCTATTAGCCTTATAGAAATAAAAAGAATTAAATTGCAATATGAGGAACAATTGCATGCTAATAAATTAGAAAACTAAAGAAACTTGGCAGGTTCCTTGAAAGACTCAAATTCCTTAATCTTAACCCCAAAGTAGACAATCTGAATGGAACTTAAACAAGTAAAATAATCGAACAGGTAATCCAAAAACTTTTCATAAAGAAAAATCTGGGACCATATGGCACATTGGTGAATTCTGTGAAAACATTTAAGGAAGATTCAAAAATCATTCAAAAAGTAGAAGTGGAGAGAACACTTCGCATTCATTCTGTGAGAGTCCGTATTAGCCAGATCCCAAAACCAGGTAAAAATAACACAAGAAAATGAAATTATAGACCAATACCTCTTGGAACTGTAGACACAAAAGTCTTCAATACTAATGCTAGTAAACTGAATTCAGCAACTCATAAAATGCTATGGCCAAAGAGGATTTATCTCAGGTATGCAAAGTTTGCTCAAAATGTGATATTTAGGGGCACCTTGGTTGCCCAGTCATTGGGCATCTGCCTTCAGCTCAGGTCATGATCCCAGGGTCTTGGGATCAAGCCCAGCTCGGCAGAGGTCCCGTTTCTCCCTCTCCAACTTCCCCTGCTTGTGTTCCCTCACTCATTGTCTCTCTCTCTCTCTCTCCCTCTCTTTTAAATAAATAAATAAATAAATAAAATTATATTTCATCACTGTAATTAATATACCATATTAAATTAATAAAGGGTAAACCACATGATTACCTCCATAAATATAGAAGAAAAAAGTGGTTGAATGTCAACACCATTTGGTGATAATAATCTGTCAATTGAATAAAAGAGAATTTTCTTAATGTAATAAAAAGCTGTATATGAAAACCCACACTTACACATTTAATAGTAAAAGGCTAGATGGTTCGTCCCTAAAGTCAGGAACAAGAAAAAAAGCCTGCAATTGCCACTTTTATTCCACATTTTCTTGGAAATTCTGTCTTGGGTATTTAGGAAGAAAACGGAACAATAGCAGTATGAATAAGAGTGGAAGAAGTAAAAATGTCTTTTTTATTCATAAGATACTACAGAAAAAAAATTCTTCTGTAGAATTCTTCTGTAGAACAAAATTAATCTGCAAAATTGCCATTAGACCTCAGTATGTCCAGCATAGTTCCACGATGCAGGATCAGTACTCAAGACAAGTTGTAGTCTTATTCACCAAAATTGAGCAGCGCAAAAATGAGATTAAGAGATTAAGAACAATCCCAGTTACAAAAAACATCAAACCTTAAATGATTTAGGAATAAATTTGACATAATCACAAAAGTCATACATACTCAGGCAAACTCATACTGAAAAGACCCATGATCACAAAACTCAGGCACTGAAAATGCAGCCCCGTAAGGGGCACACGAGGGGTCCAGAGTCCATCACTGCTTGTGGGGCTCCCAGGCTCCACCTCGCCGGGCCCCCAGGTCACCAGCAGTCCTTCGCGCCCCCAGCTAGCACACCCACCCAGGCAGGCGCACCGACAGCTTGACACATGTCACAGCACACCACGCCATGCCATGCCACGCCACTGCACACCTCAGTGCAGCACCTGGCCCTGCCCCTCATCAGTCACTTGGAGAAGGCAGTGCAGGTTGGAGGGAGACTGGCAGGGAGACTGGCAGCTGCAGTGGTGCAAGCGGAGGTGGCCTGGGAGCTTGAGTCCCAGGGGCTGAGGTCCAGCTGAGGTTGGGCCATTGAAGGGCTCGGGGAAGGGAGGGGGACTGCGTTTTTCCTCCCAGCAGTTCCACTTCCCGCTTGGGCCGGGGGTGGGTGGGTGGGGGTACAGCATATCACTGACCCGGTACCTGCTCAGAGCTCAGGGGGTGGAAGGGAGGGAGGGCTGGGGGCTTGCTGTGGGCCAGGGACAGGGAGAGGCTGTGGTGGGGAAATACACACAAAATAGACACAACCAAAACCACACATCAACCACCCCCAAATGCAAAAAAGCCATCATCCACAAGTTGGAAAGAGGGCCTCAAGGATAGCACTCCACCCTCTCCAACACCTTAAGCAACAAAAGTCCTTCTGCCAAAGCTAACCCAGATCTTCAAGTATCTGGTGGAGGTGGCTTCCCTCACATTGCAGATACTGCATTTTAAGGCTTCAGCGCAGCTTCTGAAGGTGGAAACGCTCCAATCCCAAAAGCCTTTGTCTGTGGCAGTTTTGCTGATCCTTTTGGCTTTAGGAGGAGTTAGGAGTGGGGACCTGGAGCAGGAGAAAAGTGGGGAGAAACAGCAAAACACAGGTGCTGGTGAGCCATAGCAATTTCCTAGGATTCCTGGGCTGGAACCATGGCTTGGCCCACCACCCACCCACTCTTTCCAGGGACCGAAACAGGGATTGGGGAGTGGACAGGGCGCCCCCACTGGCATTCCACAACAGCTGGGCCTGGACCATGCTACCTTGCACAGCTGGGGTCATGGTCCTGGGGTCCTGGGATCCATCCCTGCATTGGGCTCTCTGCTTAGCAGGGAGCCAGCTTCCTCCTCTCTCTCTGCCTGCCTCTCTGCCTACTTGTGATCTCTGTCTGTCAGATAAATAAAATATTTTTTAAAAAGAAAAGAAAAGAAAAAGCACTTAATGGGAGCTGAATAGATTTTGTTTCTCTCTCCGAAACAGGGAGTTCCATCAAATGGCATGAAAGTTTAGAAATGTTATTTAAAGCAGTGTGATTGTGATTAATTTATGTGACCTGTTTTTTTTTTTTCATGTAGAATCCTGCAGAGGCCAAAACTCTTTGTTGTGGTACTGCTTTGAGTGTTCCCTAAGATGATGTTCAAGTAAATGGCTAGGAAACGCCTAAGAACTTGAGAAATTTACCAGTGAAGACCAAAACCAAATTCAAGTTTATACTGCTGTATTGCAGGGAATAATTATCTTCTAATGAAATGCATTTCAGTTTCTACATGTTTCTTACAAAAAAATCTGATTTACCAAATTTTGAAAGCACATGAGAGGTTTTGATTTTAAAAGCCATCGAAATGTTCGAAGTTTGTTCCAGAGTTACAGATGTTGAGAGTGACATTCCGATTTTTAATGAATCTAGGAGATTACTGAAGTCAGACTGTTTTAGGAAAGGGTACTTCTCTCTTCTCTTTAAGGGTCTTCATGTAATTTTTTGAGGTCTCTGCTGGAGTGGGATTTGAACTCAGATTTCCAAGATCAGAGGACTTAACACTCTGAAAAGTGGCACCAACTTTCTGTGGCCTTTTTGTTTCATCTTTTTTTAAATTAATTTCTTTATTTTCAGCATAACAGTATTCATTATTTTTTCACCACGTGGTTATTGTCAGTGTTTAGGTGTTGGAGAAACATTCTTGAAGCCATCTTTAATTGGAAAGCAGACCCCATTTGGGCTTTCTTAGGCTAGAAATGGGATTCCTGTGGGAAGGGGACTTTCAAAAGGTCTTCATCCAGGTGTCATAAGGTATAGAAACAGTTGGTTAATTTCCTTGCCATCCTAGTTACTGCTCTGTGATCTTCCTGGGTCTTTTTCTTGTAATTCTTTTTTGGTACTGCAAAGATTTCATACTTTCTGTCTTGCATATTGGAATTGATGACAGTAGAAAACTTGTTGGGTTTGGATGCTGAGGAGGAGGTAAGAATTTGGGATTTTAGAACAACCTTCTAATATCTTAAAAGGGGTGCGCCTGGGTGGCTCAGTGGGTTAAGCCACTGCCTTCGGCTCAGGTCACAATCTCACGGTCCTGGGATCGAGTCCCACATGGGGCTCTCTGCTCAGCAGGGGGCCTCCTTCCCTTCATCTCTCTCTGCCTGCCTCTCTGTCTACTTGTGAGCTCTCTCTGTGTCAAATTAATAAATAAATAATCTTTAAAAAAATCTTAAAAGGGATACGTTAACCTGTTGGCTCGTGTAGAAGTTAGGTTTTATAGCTCTGAACTTATTTCATATTTGTATTATGACATCACCCTCTCCAGTGGTCTAACCCGTGGTCATTTTGGAGTTTGTTCATCATTTTGGTCTTTATTGCCATAATCGACCAAGTCTAGGAAGGAAGTCAGAGTTTGATGAGTGGTAGGTCCAGTAGGACACAGAACTGTATTTACCCTTTGAGGATAGAACAGGTGTCACTGAATTGGGTGAGGAGAATAATAACTTCCTCAAAGAGCATTTTGGAATTTTTAGGAGGGGAAAGGTACTGGTCAAGATATTGGTGAGGGGTGGGGAAGGAGTTGATTAGAAAGGCACTAGGATGAGCAGAATCAAGTTTTACAGCCTCGGAGACAGGTATAAATAAGGTGCTGTCTGGGGGATGAGAGCAGTCTGTTTAGGGGAGTCAATTCGAATGCCTCCTTTTCCTTCCCATTTCTTCTGAAAAAAGGAATCAATTTCTACAAGATCCCCTGCCAACTTTTCATTGTTATTGCCAGGTGTACTTTATGTGTTGAATACTCCAGGTGGATTCATGGAAGGGATTCATAAGGTCTGCTCTGGAGCAGAATGGGAAGGAGGTCAGATGTGCCAGAGGAACATGTGAAGGGAAGCAGGAGGAAATACTGAACAGGATCCTCGGAGGTTCAGGGAGCAACAGAGATGTATATTGGGTGTGTCAGTCATGTGGAGGGTCTCTTTGGGTCTTGGATACACTCCTTTTTCTAACTGTGCCATCTCAGTCTGCCCCTGCCTGGTGATTATTGTGTAGTTTCATGGAGGTATGATTTCCCTCTTGTCGAAGTCACTCATGCTAAGTGCACAATTCATTGAATTTCAGTTGTTTTAAAGACTTGTGCAAGCATCACCACAAACCAGTTTGGGAAGATTTCCATCCTATCCTGTGGTTGGCTCCTGTTTGTTCTGTGATACAAATTAAGAGCCTGCTGAGAGAACTCTACCCTAAGCCTTTCAACATAGGAAATAAAGTGGTGTATATTGAAGATGGCTGTGGGTGGGGAGGAAAATCTGTCCCTTTCCTCTGTGATTAGAGGAGACGGATAAAGTAGGGTTTGCCAGTGTCATGAAGGATGATACCATCGGCTTTTAGGATGAGCTACCCCTGCAAATGAACAACTTTACGTAAGCCTTTTGTGAAGTGGACGTTCTTGAGTGTTGAGCAGAGTAACTTCTCAGACTCGGTTTTAGATTCGATGTACTTTGCTTCAGTCTTGCTGCTTCTCTAAATCCAATCATGTCTTTTTTGGAAGCAGAGATGGCCAACCTACTGCTGCAGCAGGAGATGATTAGTGCCTCTTTGATCATAGTGCCGCATTTGAACCCTCAGCTACCGCTTATGTGACACTCACTAGAAAGTTGGTAAAATTTACTGTTGGGTAATTCCCATGGATTTAGAACTTTTATATTTTTCAGTGCCCAATTTTATTGGGATTCTAGGGTCAACTCGAGTTTATTTGCACACCATCTCCTTGAGAAGTTTGTAGAGCTTTTGCAGGGAGAAGTGAGGAATTTACTTTAGATGTGTCATAAAATTATGTCTTAAAAGGAAAAAAAGTTGGTACTCAGGATATTGCATGAAAAGTTGGTACACTGTTTTGTTTGTAAAACATTTCCTTTCTTCTGGAGCTCCCTCATTTTTTGAAGTTGTAAGTTTGGACATTTCTCTCCTCAAATTCAGGTAGCCTAACAACTCAATAGACCTTGGATAGTCATGAAGTACTTTAGAAGTTTTCGATGTAAACATTCATCCTTAGCGAGACATGAAAGTTTGAATCTTGCCTCAAAAGTGCATCTCTCTGAGGTAATGAGTTTCAGATTGAAAAAAAAAAAAAAAAAAAGAACAACTCCCAGAAAACAGGGCTGGGGTGTAGCTAACCTGGAGTAGAGCAAGGCTTCTTCCCTGTGGTTTGTGGGTCATCCACCACAGTGGTTTTGCTCCTTAGGGCACATGGGTTTTACTGTAGTGTTTGTCTTTAATAAACCTTCTCCATGAAATACATGGAAAAACTACATGTCTTCTGAGCCATCTAATTTACCCAACCTTTTGGCTTCTAAGATCGCCCTTATCCCAAAACGGTGATAATTTTGTTTGTATTTGCTATTACATTGAACTTAGTGATTTATTGATACTGACTGGATCTTCTGTCTACTTGGTAACCTTCCAGTAAATTACCTGGGTAGTTGTTCTTATTTGACAGGTTTTTCTGGAGCATACCACGAAATGGGCTCTGGTGTCTAGTGGTGGAAAAACAGACAATGTCCTTGTTCTCATTGCATTTGGAATACTGTGGAGAAGAAGAGAAATTCAGCAAGTAAACAGAAAAGTGAAATAATTGTGGCCAGTGGCAAGTGTTTTGAGAAATCAGAGCAGAATGTGAAACTACACAGTGATGAGAAACTCGTTCTAGACAGTGTTAAGGTACACCTTTGCCTTTTGGGGCAGCGTGCACGCTCCTTTCTTTTGGGGGCAAGGGGTAGTTACTTCTGTAGGTCATTTCTGAAGACTCTGCCATTTAGCTCCTGGGGTTGGGGAGAATTAAAGGTGGAACCTTCGTGGACAGGCTAGTCAACCTTTCCTTAGTTGCCTGCCACATCCTGAGACCAGGCCAGCCAACTTGTCAGTGTATCCTGTCAGTTACTGGGATGGGAGGTTGGAGTGCATTCCTCATGTGGCATAGGTTTCTCCTGTGCTTCTGTCAATGCTGAAGAAATTCCAAGATTATTAAAAGCTCTTTTGGTAAACGGCAGCTACTTGAGGAAGTTGTCAGCACTAACTCAGTTCAGTAGAACTTCAGGTAATAGTGGATCCCTAAATATCGCCCTCAACCCGCAAGGACGACAAGAAGCCCCAGTTCAGATGTATCTTCTCTCTCTTTATTTCTGCAAGTCTACACACTTGTATACGCTTACCTGACCAGTCAGCGAGCAGGGTACAGGAAGGAGTGAATCAGGCTGCACACCTAAACGAACAACTTTGCTAGCAACCAATGCTGTTTGCTTCCTCTTTGGGCATTCTGCTTAGTCTCATGAGGCAATCCTAACCTGGCAACTAGCCAGGCGCCATATTTTAATGGCGGAGGCCGCCCTGGCCAGGGGCCTGCCTCTGACATCTCCCCTTTTTTCTATTATGGCAGGGATTGTGGCTGTCTTAGGTTGTCAGTGGCGGGGAATATCCTTACCCATCATCAGACGGCAGATATCAATGATCTGCATCCTGTCTTAGGTTGGTATATTTCCCCCACCAATCTTACCCATCGTTGACCACCGATCCAGCATACTTAGCCACACTTGGTGGGATGTTCCAGCCTCGATGGCTAACAAGTCCTGCACCATGGCTTGCCATTGCCTATGTTGCTGTCGCCTCCAAATTTGCAGTTTCCTTACTAGCAGAATCAAGCCCACTACGAGGATTATCATCAGACAAATTACGCTAGCCGCTTGTTTCATAAAGGTTAACACATCTTGCAATGTTTTGATTATCTCTGGGAGGGTTGCCAGCTCATCTCTGGTGTTCTTTATCCTTGTTATGCCTAGTAGCAGGTGCTGAGTGTAGTTTTGGAATTCTGCGGACTGATTCCCTCGCAAGTATTGGGAGAGCTGTCAGGAGACATTCTGTAAGTCACTCATATTAGTATAGGCTATGGGACTTACACAAATTGCCGGGAAGGGTGCTATACATCCCAGTCCCAATAGAGCCCCCAATATGTCCACTTGTTCTTGAACCAAATCCACTCTCTGGTTGACTATCGGGATTCCTGCTTGCAGATGTGCATTGATCTGAGACTGTTTGAAGGACAGCCGCCGTTCCTTCTGCAGGGGTGTTTACAACTTCTGCAGTGGGTATAGTTGTAGCAAGTGAGACTGCTGCTGCCATGGCAGCTGCTGTAGATATAGCCAGTGCTGTCACAACGGCGGCTGTGATACCAAAATCTCTCTTCTTTCTGGATATCACCACCGGTAACTTGTCCTCTGAAATGGAAACTGGGATAGGAACATGGGTAGGGATACGTATAATCACAGCCAGCTTGAAGGCAGTTACATTCCAGCCCTGGGAAAGATAGCAATTCTTAGTGCAATTAACGTATCATTCAGCTCGCTAGCATTTGTTACGAGGAAAAGGAACGGTGGCGAGACGCATATGGGAGTGGGCTGATAAGTAATATTATTGGGACAAGACACATTAACTGTTGCCTCAAAGGTACTAGAGTCATTTTGTTTATAAAACAGTTGAGGAATTTGCCATTTAACATGGACACTTCTGAGATATCAGTACATGCTCCTAGCAAGTTACAGACCTGCCATGCATCAAAGGGAGAGGAGGGAATATGAGAGAAGAGATAGTCACTGGTAAAGGGTATGGCCGTGCTTTAACCACTTCCCACAGCTCTCTGGCTTGAGTCAGCCACAGGAGGTGTAGCATCCCCAGAGTTATCATCAGCATCTTCAGCATCATGACTGGTGTTCGGAGGCAAGGCTGCACGCACCAGCCGCTCTGGAATCCAAATTGGAGCCTCCTTTTCCTGTGGAAAAACACATACAGACCCCCTACTCCATACTAACACTGGATGTGCTCCATTGCACTTTCCTGTGAGGATGTCCTTCCAAAGTAATAAAGGCTTAGGGGGAGCAGCAGCATCACTTCCATGTCTGTCTGCAGCTGATTTACCCGTTTGGTCCATCATTGAAAAATTCAAAATAAAGAGAATGGCGTTGAGCTTATCTTTAGGGGACCTGAAGGTGTCCCCTATTGCCCCTTTTTGTTTATAAAGCGCATTTTTTATTGTAAGATGTGCACACTCCACAAAACTCTGTCCTTGTGGGTTATAGGGTATTCCATGTATCAAGTGAAGTCAAGTTGTTGTAGGAAGGCTTTAAAGGGTTGTGAGGTGTAGGCTGGGCCATTGTCTGTCTTTAACTGGCCTGGCTTTCCCCATGCCACGAAAGCCTGTAGGCAATGGGCGATAACATCTCTGGATTTTTCCCCCGTATGCACTGAGGTGAAAATTATTCCAGAGCAGGTATCTACAGAGACATGAACATATCTTAACTTTCCAAATTCTTAAACATGTGTGACATCCATTTGCCATATATGATTAGGTAACAAACCCTTAGGATTAACCCCCAAGGACTGGTGCAGGTAGTAAGGTCACGCAATTTCTGCAGGAGACTACTATGTCCCATGCCTGTGCTTTTGTTATGTTAAATTTGAGGCAAAGAGTTAAAGCATTCACATGGAACAGCTTATGATAATGTCTCACCTATTGCACTGGGTCCTCAATGGCAAAGACAAATTCTCCTCTGGTTAAGGAGTCTGCTAACCGATTACTTTTTGTCAGGGGGCCTGGTAAGGTTGTATGAGCTCATATGTGGCCAATATAAAATGGAGCCTTCCTGTCCCAAACTAATGTTTGGATTTCTTGTAATGCCTCAGAGATAGTAGAACTGACATTATTAGAACCCACATTTTCAATGATAGAGACAGCTTGCACCACATATCTACTATCTGATAAAAGGTTGAAGGGTTCTTGATGAAACATTTGAAATGCTTTTATCACTGTGAGCAGCTCGGTTTCTTGGGGAGAGGAGCTTTGAAATACGAAGGTCCAACTCTCTTCTGTGGTAACTATAGGTCCTACTCCTTGCTTAGATCCATCAGTGAATATAAGCCTTACATTACTGAGGGGTTTATGGTGAGTGATCCTAGGGTATGTGATTGGATTGGATAAACTGAACTGTAGCCATGGATGTGATGGGTAGTGGCTATCAAATTGAGTGCACGTTATAGTTATCAAAATGGCTCAGTCATCATCACAGGCTGCTAGGCACTTTATTTGTTCCTGCGTATATGGTGATATTATAGTATCTATTTGTTTACCAAATGCTGCTATACTATGTTTAATCCCTTTAAGTATAATTTGTGCAATGGCACTTGGGTACCAGGGCAAGACCTTCTCTGGAGAGTAGGTCAAACTAACCCATGATATGGGGCCAGATTGCCAAAAAACTGCAGTGGGGGCTTGTTTTTCGGCAAGGACACAAAATAGCAAAGGTTTGGAGTAGTCATTTCTGTCTATCTGAGCAGCTTCTAGCCTTTTCTGGATCAGACTGATGGCTTCTTTTGCCCCCTCAGTCCACTGACGAAGAGAGGTGAGGTTAGGGTCTCCTTTAAGTGTCTCAAATAAGGGTGACAATTCCTGATCAGTGAGTTTTAGATAGGGCCTCATCCAATTGATATCTCTTAACAATTTTTGAAAATCATTTAACGTGTTTAGGTGATCCGTCCGCAGGGTTATCTTTAAAGCTCTGACTTTACTATTCTCTAACCTAGTTCCCAAATACTCTTTAATGGGCGTCATTTGGACCTCTTCTGGTGCTATGTGTAATCCGAATTTCTCAAAATGTTTGAAAAGAAAGGAAAGGGCCTTCTCAATATATTATTCTTTTTTATGGCACAGCAAAATATCATCCATATAATGATACACAATGAGCGGGGGAAATTGTGTTCTAACCTCCTTCAGGGCTTGGTCCACATATAATTGGCACATTGTAGGGCTGTTGGCCATGCCCTGAGGCAATACCACCCACTCATAGTGTTGATCCAGACAAGAATGATTAATGGTAGGTACTGTGAAAGCGAAACATTGGGTGTCCTCGGGGTGCAATGGGATGGAAAAGAAACAGTCTTTAATATCGATTACCACAGAGGGCCAACCAGAGGGCAGGGCTGAGACTAAAGGCAGCCCCCAGCTGTACTGCTCCCATGGCCACCATCTTTTCATTAACAACTCGTAAGTCATGTAACAATCGCCATTTCCCCGACTTCTTCTTAATCACAAAAATAGGCGTATTCCATGGTGATGTGGAGGGCCGAATATGCCCGGCGGCAAGTTGCTCTTTTACTAACGTGTGGGCAGCTTCACATTTTTCTTTAGGCAGGGGCCACTGAGGAACCCACACGGGTTTACTGTTTTTCCATTGAATTTTTAGAGGTTCAGTGGCCCCTAAGAAAAACCCAGCCCTGGCCCACCTATTCTTTGAGAGAAGTAATTAGTCAAGGGAATAGGTTCAGGGGTGCCCTGCCATGGTTTTCCTAGGCCTCCCGTTCCAGGATAACCAGACTTAGTCATTAAGGCTTGAGCTTCATCAATATAGAATAATTCTGGAGTCAACTTCAGGTTCATTTGGGCCAAGACATCCCGTCCCCACAATGAAATGGGAATCTTAAGGACACATGGCTGCACAAGTCCATGGTGGCCTTCATCATCCTTCCATGGCAGTGTAGCTGCACTTCACATGGGGCTATGAGCAATCCCTAATCCTCGAAGTGTTTGATCAGCCTTTTGCACAGGCCAATCCTTAGACCAATCAGCTTCATTGATGATACTGCGATCTGCTCCAGTGTTCAATAAGCCCATGAATTTCTTGTCTCTTATCCAAAAAGAGTAAAAGGGTCTATTTTCCATGCCTAGCGTGACGCATGCTAGAGGAACTCCAGATGAACAGAACCCCTTCTGTCCCCGCGTAACCTCATGGCTTCCAAAAAGCTTGTGACAACTAGGCAATACCAGGATTTGAGCTATCTTATCACCTGGACTAATAGCTGTAATTCCACGTGGGGAGAATACCAGGATTTTCACCGTTCCATTATAATCAGCATCTATAACACCGGGGTGAACAAAGAGTTCTGATAACGCCATCTAGCTCCGTCCTAGCAAGAGGCCCACGGTGTCCTCAGGTAATGGACCCTTAAAATCTGATTTGACTACCTGGGTCCCCATCTCTGGAGTCAGTATGAGTCTGGTGGTGGCACGGATGTCCAATCCTGCACTCCCTGTTGTGGCTCGCCTTGGATCGTTGGCTGATAATGCGAGCGAGCCACCTGTTGGAGCACCCCATACATTTGAGGGCCCTGGGGTGTGGGGCCCCCCTTCCCATTTTTTGACCCTCTTGGAGGCAGAGAGTTTCTTTGTATATCCCTTATTGAGCGACATTCATATGCCCAGTGGGCACCCTTCCCACATCTTGGGCACATACCTGGTTTTTTAGGCTCTTGATAGGACACCTTTCTCTCAGGGCACTCACGCTTAAGGTGTCCTGGCTCCTTGCAGTAATAGCAAACTCCAGGAGTACCCCTATGTTTATATTGTTGAGCTCCCTGAAATCCTTGTAAACCTTGAGTGATAGCTGCAGCCATAACCTGCCCTTGAATAACACTGTCGTTGATATCCCTGCAAACTTTAATATATGTACTCAAGTCTTTGCTTTTCCAAGGTCTGATGGCTTCTTTACACCACTTATTAGCTTGCTCATAAGCCAGCTGTTTTATCAATGGCATGGCTGCCTCTACCTCCCCAAATATTCGACCAGCTGTTTGCATCAGCCTCGCTACCAAATCAGCATATGCTTCATTTGGTCCTTGTATTACCTTAGACAGCTGACCCTGTAAATCCCCACTGCCTTGAATTGTCTTCCATGCTTTAGTGGCCACCGCGGCTATTTACAGATACACCGCAGGGTTGTATTGTATTTGGGCCTGCTTTCCCATGTACGGTCCTATTCCCATTAACATTTCTAAGGCCCACTGAGGATTTCCAGCCGCTGCATTACGGCGGGCAGTGTCCTCTGAGTATTCTTGCCAGGCTGTTTTCCATACTAGATATTGCCTTCCCGACAAGGTTGTGCAGGCTAGGTTACCCCAGTCTTCAGGGACTAAGTTCATTCCTGATATGGTCTCCAGCAAAGATACCGTAAAGACTGCCTGAGGGCCATACTGCATGACTGCTTCCTTTAATTGCTTAACTAGTTTACAATCAAGAGGCTGATGATACCGCTGGTTGTTTTGGTCGTCTAAAACTGGAAAGGCAGAGGCCAGGTAATGATCTCTCCAGCTCGAAACCCTGCCACTACCACATGTGGTGCAGCAGTACAAGCTCCTTGGCACGCCATAGGATTACACAGCGGAGGGGCACTAGGTGTCGCTGGAGTCGATAGTTTCAACTGTTCAAAGTTGCAATGCATTTTTCGGCCTAACTCCTCCCCTGACATTTCTTCTTCCTCTTCACTAGAACTACCCCCCTCTGAGGCACGAGAAGACCAATCCTCTTTCACTTCCTCCAATGCCAATGCTCCCTCTTGTAGAGCTGATTAATATTTGGGTTTAGGCCCCACCAGTCATCCCCGGACTAAGGTCCATATTGCCAGGGACCCAGGTGGCAAAGGCGTTTTATTGTCCTGTTTCTTCAAATCCTCCCCTAAGTGGTCCCATTGAGGTATGTTTAGCAAGCCTTCATCTAGGAACCATGGAGCCGCCTTTTCCACTGTATTCAAAAAGGCCCGAGCAGTTTTTGCTTTTAGTGAAGTTCCATTGGCTTTCAGCAGGTCTTTTAAAGACTCTTCCAACCGCACTTTAGATACTTCAGATCCCATTATGAACACACAGACAACAGACGTGGACGTTAAAGACAGTAACTAACACATCAACTTTTTACACGCATATACTTCAGTCAACATTTACTTCCCACTTTACCGTGGAATTCCCACTTTTGAACGTGGCCTTTACTCCCTGCTTTACCGTGGAATTCCCACTTTTGAACGTGGCTAATGTCCCCGCTTACCTGCGGAACTTTACTCCCCGCTTTCCTGCGAATTACCTTGCAAGATTCCTTTATTTAGTTCCCGGGTGCCGGCGCCATTTATCGCCCTCGACCCGCAAGGATGACAAGAAGCCCCAGTTCAGATGTATCTTCTCTCTCTTTATTTCCGCAAGTCTACACACTTATATACGCTTACCTGACCAATCAGCGAGCAGGGTACAGGAGGGAGCGAATCAGGCTGCACACCTAAAAGAACAACTTTCCTAGCAACCAATGCTGTTTACTTCCTCTTTGGGCATTCCGCTTAGTCTCATGAGGCAATCCTAACCTGGCAACTAGCCAACGCGCAATCCTTTAATGGCGGAGGCCGCCCTGGTCGGGGGCCTGCCTCCGACAACTAAATGACGTGTGCTGCAGTACTTTGGCTCTCACTTTCTCTTTGGCTCTTTCAGGAGGGCCGTTTTGTGGGTGGCGTCTTCGCCCCCATGTTTCCATCCTTCCTTTTTAGGTAAGGAGGGTTTTGTTCTTGTTATTGTTTTTTTGTTTCTTTTAAAGGTTTATTTATCCTTTTAAGGATATTTATTTATTTGAGAGTCTCCATCGGGGGCATGGGGAGGGTAGAGGGAGAGAGTAAGAATGTCAGGTACACTCTGCACTGAGCCAGGAGCCAGACTGAAGGCTCCATCCCAGGACCCTGAGATCATGAAGTGAGCCAGAGTCGGGAGGGGGATGCTTAACCCTCTGAGCCCTGAAAATGGGCTGAGAATATGTAGTAGAACACTGCTGACTGTACTGTTTGTCACTTGACTCATTCAGAAAATTACACAATTCCTCAAAATAACATGCCATGCCATCATTAAAATCAGTAGTCCCAGGCAGGAGAGAGATTGTGAATGACTGCTCCCCACACAGGGCACTGGTGTCTGGACAGGGTCTGATGGAGCACGTGTAATTAAGCCTTTGGTCTCTGTGTTGTCACGTGTGGATTTAGCTTTCCAGGGTATGCATTGCTGTCTTTATTTTGTCAGCACACTTCTCTCCTGCCTCAGGAGCCTGGGAAGGGGCTTCGGCCTGGGGTATGGGCAAGAGGCCAGGACTTTAGGAGAGGCTGCTCCAAAGCTCCTGGTGGCAGAAGAGCAGAAGGGAGCAGGGGAACTGGTGCCAAAAGAAAGAGGCCCGCTGGCTCCCAGGGCACTCCAAGCCTGGAGGCATAGCAAGCAGCACTGGCAGTTGCAAGACTCAGTGTGGGGAACTGCCTACCTGGGAACGGCTTCGGGACTGGGTCCCCACTACAGCCCCTTAAGGCAGACTTGCAGGGCCTGGAGCCCATCGCCACTTGCTGGAATCACACGCTCCACCTCGCTGGGCCAGTAGGTCACCAAGAGGCCCGCACGCCCCCAAGGAGCACACACTCCATGACATGCACTCAGTAGAGGCAGCGCAGGTGGGAGCTGGTCTCAGGAGACTGGCAGCTGTGGAGGCTCAAGGGGCGGCGGGGGAGGCAGTGGCGGCACTGAAGGGTGCTCAAGGCCCAGTGGCCTAGGTAGGGCTGAGGTCCTGGGCTGTGAAGGGAGAGGGGCAGACCATGAGGACTCCACCTATGGCGTTACTCCTCCAAGCAGTGCTGGTTTCGGCTTTTGGGGGGTGGGCGGGGGTACAGCCCATCCTTGACCATGGGCCACAAGAAGAGCCTGACTAGGTACCTGCATGGAGCAGAGGGAGTGGAATGGGAGGAAGGGATGGGGGCAGGCAGGGACTGGCACTGGCTGGACTCTGGGGTCACCCGGGGTGGGGGGAGGCAGGCATTGCTAAGATGGAGTTCCCGGGGCTGGAGGATATCCTGGCGCTGGGGATGTATCTCTCCCGCTAGGGATCGGGATTGGGGCTGTTCCCACTGCTGCAGCCCTGGGGGCTCATTCTCAGGGGCCCTCCGTGAATGGGGGGCTCAGTCAGTTAAGCATCTGCCTTTAACTGGCATCCTGATCTCAGGGTCCTGAGACTGAGCCCTGCTCAGAGAGGAGGCTGCCTCTCCCTCTCCCTCTGCGTCTGCCCACGACTTTTGCTCACTGTCTCTCAAATAATAAAATCTTTTGAAGAAAGTAAATATAAAAGTTTATTTAGCATAATGTTGAGAAAAACAAGTTCAATCTTTAAGAAAAAATGATGATAGTGATAGGTATAAGTATCAGTTTAAACTAGCTTTGTATGACGGATCTCGATGAATCTTTGCATCCATGCCCTGAGGAATGAATCCATGCTGTCCCCACATCACAGAGAAGGACACAGAGGTTTGGAGAGGTTAAGTAATTATCCAGGCAAAGAGTAGAAATTGGAAGAATGGAAACTGGTCCTGTTCTCTTCCAGAGGCTCAACTGGCAACTTGTTTTTTCCATTTCCTTAATAAACATAGACTTTTTAGACTACGAACCAGTGCTATATTCTGTCCCTTCAGGATTCTCCCCAGGCCCCATCAGAGAGGGCTCTGGGGCCAGATTCTCCCTCCCTGTTCCAGGGGCCCCGGATGACTCCTTCTGTCTGCTCAGAAAGAAGGACACAGAGCTCTGGGGAGGGACCCTTCCTTGGCCGCAGGTGTCCACCTCTGCTTGGCTTTCCCATGCCCTTCTGGAAGGTGAAGTCAGAGTCACAGGTTGAGAGGTGGCTGGGGAAGGAGGAGGAGGCCAAGGGCATCCCAGCCTGGTGATTCCACTTACCTGCCAGACCATTCTTCCCAGGTCCATCCAGCATCCCATTGATCTGCTGCAACTTCTGCTGCTGGTGCTGCTGGTGCTTCCAGATCCCTGCCAGCACCAGCAGGAGTGTAGGAGGGATCTGCCCTGTGGGGACCCAGGAATCTTGTAAGATGCATCCAGCCCTTTCCACAGGTGCCCAATCCCCCATTCCTTTCAGGGTGCCCCGGAGCTCAGTTGCCCAGTCCTGTATAATCCCTCACTTGATCACCTTTCCCACATTCCAGGAATCTCTCAGTCTTGCCAGGGGCCCAGAGCTCACCCCACAGTTCATGGGGTCTTCCTGCCATCTGGTGCCGGAATGCTGATGTGGGCAAAAGGCAGGGCATATCACAGGCCGGAAACAGGAGGGACCTGTGGTTGTCACCTGGGCTGCCATTAACAGGGGTGAGACATGAGGCACTGGATCTCCAGAGACACTGAGCCCCTGGCGGTGATGATGTCAATGTCTGCGTGTTCTCAACATGTGACTTCTTCTTGTCCTCCACACATTTATGGACATGGGCATGGACACTCCCGGTTCAGTGAAGGAAATGAGCACCAGGCCAAACAGAAGGTAAGCAGGACAGCTGGATCTCAAACTCTAGGCACCCGGATTGTCTCCAGGGGCCACAAAGGGTTTCATA
>NW_028133644.1:0-29000 GCF_964662115.1 Mustela nivalis | reverse complement strand
TAAACATATGGGATAAAAAATAAAAAATAAAGAAAAAAGATTCTTTTGAACGGACTTGTTTTTTAAGGAATTTAAACAAAAGTCCTTTTAATGAGACAGTTGGCTGTTTCAACCAATAGTACAACTCACTGAGAGAATCGCCACATTATTTATGGGGGTAGAAAGGACCTGGAATGTAGAAAGACCTATTCTGCAGAGGAAAAAATAGAATCACTAACAGGCCTCATGCCTTGCACAGCCAGTGGCTAGAATCCCTGCCTCATGAGACCCTGTGGTAGAAGGCCGCTAGAACCATCTCAACTATGTTAGTCTTTCTTGGAAGCCAACAAGTGTTTGCCCAGTTAAGAGCGCGGTAACAATCAGTCACGTTATGCTATAATGATTGTCGATATCTTTAAAAGCCCTGTCAAGTTCCTTTTTGAGTAACCCTCTCCCCACCCTTAGAGAAATTTATCTGTGGTTCACCTCTTTGAAATACCTCATTGTTGTTCCACATTTACCATAGCCAAAAAACAAAAACAAACAAACAAAAAAAGCTTTTTATTAACAAAGTGTTCAGAAGGGGGCGCCACTGTAAACAATGAGAGTTTTCGCTGCCGGGACAATTTTGTGGCAGAAACAGCTGAAAGCAATCGGGTCAGACAGAGCCAAGGGCTGGAGGGATTTTTAAAATGACAAAAACCGAACCAAATCTAACCAAAACAAAAATCAAAACCAATGGCCAAGATTTCAAGTTTGCTACTAAAGGTATGACATTCTCCTAAGACATGCGAGTGACTTGATCACTTTACTTATATATTTATATTTGAAGAAGAAGGAACTATTTGATGCAGCAAATCCACGTTGGTTAAAAATTACCAGATATGGGGGCTCCTGGGTGGCTCAGTGGTTTAGGCCTCTGCCTTCGGCTCAGGTCATGAATTCAGGGTCCTGGGATGGAGCCCCACTTTGGGATCTCTGCTCAGCGGGGAGCCTGCTTCCCCCCCCCCTCTCTCTGCCTCCCTCTCTACCTACTTGTGATCTGTCTGTCAAATGGGTAAATAAGATCTTTAAATGAAGAATTACTAGATGTGAAATACATCGAGGGTATGGGAAGGAAAATGATTTCACCTGATCTGACTAGGAAGTGGTTGAAACCTGAATTAAAGGGCTACAAAAAGAGTAAAGACCTGGGAAATATATGGGCTAAAAATCCCTAGAAAAACAGCAATAATAACTGGCTGCTCTTTATTGACCAGATCCTGCGATAGGCAAAGACGAGCTGGTTTTAGCCAGAGGATGATCTCCGTTTGTCTTCATGATCTGGCATTTCCTGCAAGCCAGGCATGGGGCTCTGCACTAGAGCTGCAAATGCTGGGTCCCTCATTGTCCCTTTTCTCTTCTCAGGGGGACAACGGGCATGTCCATGATGCAGTGTGACAGGCTTTACCACAGGGAGATAATAGACTGCCAAGGGTAGGTGGGAGCTGGGAAAAGCCACTTAGGAACAGATTTTCAGGGGAGGTGATAGACAAGGGCAAAGCGAAGAATGAGGATGAGTGTGTCAAGTTTCAAAGTGCCAGGAGGCAGCACAGTGCATTCGGGAAACTACAGCAAGTTCATGACAACCGACAGCTGATCTGGCAGCATCACCTGGGGATGGAGGCTGAGCCCCGGGGTTAACACTGGGGGTGAGAAGGTTTGTATACTATGGCGAGGAGGTGAGGTACTACACTGTGGGGGCACAGGGAGCTACCGGAGGATTTCAAATATCAGAATCGTAACCATAATAGAGTATTTAATTGCATCCTAGCTTTCATCAAGTGTAAGATGCACTATAGTTTATGTTCGACTAAGAAAGAGAAATGCTGTCAGTTAAAGTAGGATATGTCATCAAGTGCAAGGTGAGTGCCACCTTATGAGATATTAAAATGGGGGGGGGACAAATCTTAGAACAAGAAAATTGTGGTAGTAGAATAATTAAGAAAGATCCAACACTTGGATCAACTAAAGAAGTGATTATTGCTTACCATGTGCCCCAAACTATATTAAGTCCTAGAACAAGAGACGTGCTCATCTTGATGCCCCGCAGCTGTTAGACCCAAGGTACAGAGGGCAGTAGCCAACGACCAGCAGGCCCCAAGTGCCATGTGCACACTCTAAGAGCTACTGCCTTTGAAAGAGGAAACGGTTGAGAGTGGGCTTTCTGATGTAGAGAATTACTAGCTGGGAATGTAGGACAATTGACACAGAATCGGAATTGATGCCCCTACATGACAGAGTTGGTGAAACTTCCCTTCTCAGAGATCTTGAGGCTCCTCTGAAATGAATTTTTCATTTTGGACAGAACATTCAGGATAAATATGGTCTGGTTGAGTTCCTGGTTCTCTCATTAGGACTGTTTCTTAGGCTTCACTGGCACAAGAAAAGGGTTTTGATAATCCAGGTAAATCCTGACAAAAGCAAAGCACGGGATCTATGAAAACCTAACCACTCAGAGGAGAACAACAGATAAAGGGCCAGGCCGACCTGACCCTGCAGGATAGGTAAGGTTGGTCTGGCCACAGGGGTAGAGGGGAAGTGCCCATCCCCTGCTAGAAGAGCTAGAGAAGACCCCTTCCGGAGAGACCACCAGGAGAGGAGAGCAGTAGGTGCTGATGATGAAGAATATTTTAATCAGCAGAGAAGGTCAAAATGACAAAGTTCCACGATCAGAGTAAACATATGGGATAAAAAATAAAAAATAAAGAAAAAAGATTCTTTTGAACGGACTTGTTTTTTAAGGAATTTAAACAAAAGTCCTTTTAATGAGACAGTTGGCTGTTTCAACCAATAGTACAACTCACTGAGAGAATCGCCACATTATTTATGGGGGTAGAAAGGACCTGGAATGTAGAAAGACCTATTCTGCAGAGGAAAAAATAGAATCACTAAGAGGCCTCATGCCTTGCACAGCCAGTGGCTAGAATCCCTGCCTCATGAGACCCTGTGCTAGAAGGCCGCTAGAACCATCTCAACTATGTTAGTCTTTCTTGGAAGCCAACAAGTGTTTGCCCAGTTAAGAGCGCGGTAACAATCAGTCACGTTATGTTATAATGATTGTCGATATCTTTAAAAGCCCTGTCAAGTTCCTTTTTGAGTAACCCTCACCCCAGCCTTAGAGAAATTTATCTGTGGTTCACCTCTTTGAAATACCTCATTGTTGTTCCACATTTACCATAGCCAAAAAACAAAAACAAACAAACAAACAAAGCTTTTTATTAACAAAGTGTTCAGAAGGGGGCGCCACTGTAAACAATGAGAGTTTTCGCTGCCGGGACAATTTTGTTGCAGAAACAGCTGAAAGCAATCGGGTCAGACAGAGCCAAGGGCTGGAGGGATTTTTAAAATGACAAAAACCGAACCAAATCTAACCAAAACAAAAATCAAAACCAATGGCCAAGATTTCAAGTTTGCTACTAAAGGTATGACATTCTCCTAAGACATGCGAGTCACTTGATCACTTTACTTATATATTTATATTTGAAGAAGAAGGAACTATTTGATGCAGCAAATCCACGTTGGTTAAAAATTACCAGATATGGGGGCTCCTGGGTGGCTCAGTGGTTTAGGCCTCTGCCTGCGGCTCAGGTCATGAATTCAGGGTCCTGGGATGGAGCCCCACTTTGGGATCTCTGCTCAGCGGGGAGCCTGCTTCCCCCCCCCCTCTCTCTGCCTCCCTCTCTACCTACTTGTGATCTGTCTGTCAAATGGGTAAATAAGATCTTTAAATGAAGAATTACTAGATGTGAAATACATCGAGGGTATGGGAAGGAAAATGATTTCACCTGATCTGACTAGGAAGTGGTTGAAGCCTGAATTAAAGGGCTACAAAAAGGGTAAAGACCTGGGAAATATATGGGCTAAAAATCCCTAGAAAAACAGCAATAATAACTGGCTGCTCTTTATTGACCAGATCCTGCGATAGGCAAAGACGAGCTGGTTTTAGCCAGAGGATGATCTCCGTTTGTCTTCATGATCTGGCATTTCCTGCAAGCCAGGCATGGGGCTCTGCACTAGAGCTGCAAATGCTGGGTCCCTCATTGTCCCTTTTCTCTTCTCAGGGGGACAACGGGCATGTCCATGATGCAGTGTGACAGGCTTTACCACAGGGAGATAATAGACTGCCAAGGGTAGGTGGGAGCTGGGAAAAGCCACTTAGGAACAGATTTTCAGGGGAGGTGATAGACAAGGGCAAAGCGAAGAATGAGGATGAGTGTGTCAAGTTTCAAAGTGCCAGGAGGCAGCACAGTGCATTCGGGAAACTACAGCAAGTTCATGACAACCGACAGCTGATCTGGCAGCATCACCTCTGGATGGAGGCTGAGCCCCGGGGTTAACACTGGGGGTGAGAAGGTTTGTATACTATGGCGAGGAGGTGAGGTACTACACTGTGGGGGCACAGGGAGCTACCGGAGGATTTCAAATATCAGAATCGTAACCATAATAGAGTATTTAATTGCATCCTAGCTTTCATCAAGTGTAAGATGCACTATAGTTTATGTTCGACTAAGAAAGAGAAATGCTGTCAGTTAAAGTAGGATATGTCATCAAGTGCAAGGTGAGTGCCACCTTATGAGAAATTAAAATGGGGGGGGGACAAATCTTAGAACAAGAAAATTGTGGTAGTAGAATAATTAAGAAAGATCCAACACTTGGATCAACTAAAGAAGTGATTATTGCTTACCATGTGCCCCAAACTATATTAAGTCCTAGAACAAGAGACGTGCTCATCTTGATGCCCCGCAGCTGTTAGACCCAAGGTACAGAGGGCAGTAGCCAACGACCAGCAGGCCCCAAGTGCCATGTGCACACTCTAAGAGCAACTGCCTTTGAAAGAGGAAACGGTTGAGAGTGGGCTTTCTGATGTAGAGAATTACTAGCTGGGAAAGTAGGACAATTGACACAGAATCGGAATTGATGCCCCTACATGACAGAGTTGGTGAAACTTCCCTTCTCAGAGATCTTGAGGCTCCTCTGAAATGAATTTTTCATTTTGGACAGAACATTCAGGATAAATATGGTCTGGTTGAGTTCCTGGTTCTCTCATTAGGACTGTTTCTTAGGCTTCACTGGCACAGAAAAGGGTTTTGATAATCCAGGTAAATCCTGACAAAAGCAAAGCACGGGATCTATGAAAATCTAACCACTCAGAGGAGAACAACAGATAAAGGGCCAGGCCGACCTGACCCTGCAGGATAGGTAAGGTTGGTCTGGCAACAGGGGTAGAGGGGAAGTGCCCATCCCCTGCTAGAAGAGCTAGAGAAGACCCCTTCCGGAGAGACCACCAGGAGAGGAGAGCAGTAGCTGCTGATGATGAAGAATCTTTTAATCAGCAGAGAAGGTCAAAATGACAAAGTTCCACGATCAGAGTAAACATATGGGATAAAAAATAAAAAATAAAGAAAAAAGATTCTTTTGAACGGACTTGTTTTTTAAGGAATTTAAACAAAAGTCCTTTTAATGAGACAGTTGGCTGTTTCAACCAATAGTACAACTCACTGAGAGAATCGCCACATTATTTATGGGGGTAGAAAGGACCTGGAATGTAGAAAGACCTATTCTGCAGAGGAAAAAATAGAATCACTAACAGGCCTCATGCCTTGCACAGCCAGTGGCTAGAATCCCTGCCTCATGAGACCCTGTGGTAGAAGGCCGCTAGAACCATCTCAACTATGTTAGTCTTTCTTGGAAGCCAACAAGTGTTTGCCCAGTTAAGAGCGCGGTAACAATCAGTCACGTTATGTTATAATGATTGTCGATATCTTTAAAAGCCCTGTCAAGTTCCTTTTTGAGTAACCCTCTCCCCACCCTTAGAGAAATTTATCTGTGGTTCACCTCTTTGAAATACCTCATTGTTGTTCCACATTTACCATAGCCAAAAAACAAAAACAAACAAACAAAAAAAGCTTTTTATTAACAAAGTGTTCAGAAGGGGGCGCCACTGTAAACAATGAGAGTTTTCGCTGCCGGGACAATTTTGTGGCAGAAACAGCTGAAAGCAATCGGGTCAGACAGAGCCAAGGGCTGGAGGGATTTTTAAAATGACAAAAACCGAACCAAATCTAACCAAAACAAAAATCAAAACCAATGGCCAAGATTTCAAGTTTGCTACTAAAGGTATGACATTCTCCTAAGACATGCGAGTGACTTGATCACTTTACTTATATATTTATATTTGAAGAAGAAGGAACTATTTGATGCAGCAAATCCACGTTGGTTAAAAATTACCAGATATGGGGGCTCCTGGGTGGCTCAGTGGTTTAGGCCTCTGCCTTCGGCTCAGGTCATGAATTCAGGGTCCTGGGATGGAGCCCCACTTTGGGATCTCTGCTCAGCGGGGAGCCTGCTTCCCCCCCCCCTCTCTCTGCCTCCCTCTCTACCTACTTGTGATCTGTCTGTCAAATGGGTAAATAAGATCTTTAAATGAAGAATTACTAGATGTGAAATACATCGAGGGTATGGGAAGGAAAATGATTTCACCTGATCTGACTAGGAAGTGGTTGAAACCTGAATTAAAGGGCTACAAAAAGAGTAAAGACCTGGGAAATATATGGGCTAAAAATCCCTAGAAAAACAGCAATAATAACTGGCTGCTCTTTATTGACCAGATCCTGCGATAGGCAAAGACGAGCTGGTTTTAGCCAGAGGATGATCTCCGTTTGTCTTCATGATCTGGCATTTCCTGCAAGCCAGGCATGGGGCTCTGCACTAGAGCTGCAAATGCTGGGTCCCTCATTGTCCCTTTTCTCTTCTCAGGGGGACAACGGGCATGTCCATGATGCAGTGTGACAGGCTTTACCACAGGGAGATAATAGACTGCCAAGGGTAGGTGGGAGCTGGGAAAAGCCACTTAGGAACAGATTTTCAGGGGAGGTGATAGACAAGGGCAAAGCGAAGAATGAGGATGAGTGTGTCAAGTTTCAAAGTGCCAGGAGGCAGCACAGTGCATTCGGGAAACTACAGCAAGTTCATGACAACCGACAGCTGATCTGGCAGCATCACCTGGGGATGGAGGCTGAGGCCCGGGGTTAACACTGGGGGTGAGAAGGTTTGTATACTATGGCGAGGAGGTGAGGTACTACACTGTGGGGGCACAGGGAGCTACCGGAGGATTTCAAATATCAGAATCGTAACCATAATAGAGTATTTAATTGCATCCTAGCTTTCATCAAGTGTAAGATGCACTATAGTTTATGTTCGACTAAGAAAGAGAAATGCTGTCAGTTAAAGTAGGATATGTCATCAAGTGCAAGGTGAGTGCCACCTTATGAGAAATTAAAATGGGGGGGGGGACAAATCTTAGAACAAGAAAATTGTGGTAGTAGAATAATTAAGAAAGATCCAACACTTGGATCAACTAAAGAAGTGATTATTGCTTACCATGTGCCCCAAACTATATTAAGTCCTAGAACAAGAGACGTGCTCATCTTGATGCCCCGCAGCTGTTAGACCCAAGGTACAGAGGGCAGTAGCCAACGACCAGCAGGCCCCAAGTGCCATGTGCACACTCTAAGAGCAACTGCCTTTGAAAGAGGAAACGGTTGAGAGTGGGCTTTCTGATGTAGAGAATTACTAGCAGGGAATGTAGGACAATTGACACAGAATCGGAATTGATGCCCCTACATGACAGAGTTGGTGAAACTTCCCTTCTCAGAGATCTTGAGGCTCCTCTGAAATGAATTTTTCATTTTGGACAGAACATTCAGGATAAATATGGTCTGGTTGAGTTCCTGGTTCTCTCATTAGGACTGTTTCTTAGGCTTCACTGGCACAAGAAAAGGGTTTTGATAATCCAGGTAAATCCTGCAAAAGCAAAGCACGGGATCTATGAAAACCTAACCACTCAGAGGAGAACAACAGATAAAGGGCCAGGCCGACCTGACCCTGCAGGATAGGTAAGGTTGGTCTGGCCACAGGGGTAGAGGGGAAGTGCCCATCCCCTGCTAGAAGAGCTAGAGAAGACCCCTTCCGGAGAGACCACCAGGAGAGGAGAGCAGTAGGTGCTGATGATGAAGAATATTTTAATCAGCAGAGAAGGTCAAAATGACAAAGTTCCACGATCAGAGTAAACATATGGGATAAAAAATAAAAAATAAAGAAAAAAGATTCTTTTGAACGGACTTGTTTTTTAAGGAATTTAAACAAAAGTCCTTTTAATGAGACAGTTGGCTGTTTCAACCAATAGTACAACTCACTGAGAGAATCGCCACATTATTTATGGGGGTAGAAAGGACCTGGAATGTAGAAAGACCTATTCTGCAGAGGAAAAAATAGAATCACTAAGAGGCCTCATGCCTTGCACAGCCAGTGGCTAGAATCCCTGCCTCATGAGACCCTGTGCTAGAAGGCCGCTAGAACCATCTCAACTATGTTAGTCTTTCTTGGAAGCCAACAAGTGTTTGCCCAGTTAAGAGCGCGGTAACAATCAGTCACGTTATGTTATAATGATTGTCGATATCTTTAAAAGCCCTGTCACGTTCCTTTTTGAGTAACCCTCACCCCACCCTTAGAGAAATTTATCTGTGGTTCACCTCTTTGAAATACCTCATTCTTGTTCCACATTTACCATAGCCAAAAAACAAAAACAAACAAACAAAAAAAGCTTTTTATTAACAAAGTGTTCAGAAGGGGGCGCCACTGTAAACAATGAGAGTTTTCGCTGCCGGGACAATTTTGTGGCAGAAACAGCTGAAAGCAATCGGGTCAGACAGAGCCAAGGGCTGGAGGGATTTTTAAAATGACAAAAACCGAACCAAATCTAACCAAAACAAAAATCAAAACCAATGGCCAAGATTTCAAGTTTGCTACTAAAGGTATGACATTCTCCTAAGACATGCGAGTGACTTGATCACTTTACTTATATATTTATATTTGAAGAAGAAGGAACTATTTGATGCAGCAAATCCACGTTGGTTAAAAATTACCAGATATGGGGGCTCCTGGGTGGCTCAGTGGTTTAGGCCTCTGCCTTCGGCTCAGGTCATGAATTCAGGGTCCTGGGATGGAGCCCCACTTTGGGATCTCTGCTCAGCGGGGAGCCTGCTTCCCCCCCCCTCTCTCTGCCTCCCTCTCTACCTACTTGTGATCTGTCTGTCAAATGGGTAAATAAGATCTTTAAATGAAGAATTACTAGATGTGAAATACATCGAGGGTATGGGAAGGAAAATGATTTCACCTGATCTGACTAGGAAGTGGTTGAAGCCTGAATTAAAGGGCTACAAAAAGGGTAAAGACCTGGGAAATATATGGGCTAAAAATCCCTAGAAAAACAGCAATAATAACTGGCTGCTCTTTATTGACCAGATCCTGCGATAGGCAAAGACGAGCTGGTTTTAGCCAGAGGATGATCTCCGTTTGTCTTCATGATCTGGCATTTCCTGCAAGCCAGGCATGGGGCTCTGCACTAGAGCTGCAAATGCTGGGTCCCTCATTGTCCCTTTTCTCTTCTCAGGGGGACAACGGGCATGTCCATGATGCAGTGTGACAGGCTTTACCACAGGGAGATAATAGACTGCCAAGGGTAGGTGGGAGCTGGGAAAAGCCACTTAGGAACAGATTTTCAGGGGAGGTGATAGACAAGGGCAAAGCGAAGAATGAGGATGAGTGTGTCAAGTTTCAAAGTGCCAGGAGGCAGCACAGTGCATTCGGGAAACTACAGCAAGTTCATGACAACCGACAGCTGATCTGGCAGCATCACCTGGGGATGGAGGCTGAGCCCCGGGGTTAACACTGGGGGTGAGAAGGTTTGTATACTATGGCGAGGAGGTGAGGTACTACACTGTGGGGGCACAGGGAGCTACCGGAGGATTTCAAATATCAGAATCGTAACCATAATAGAGTATTTAATTGCATCCTAGCTTTCATCAAGTGTAAGATGCACTATAGTTTATGTTCGACTAAGAAAGAGAAATGCTGTCAGTTAAAGTAGGATATGTCATCAAGTGCAAGGTGAGTGCCACCTTATGAGATATTAAAATGGGGGGGGGGACAAATCTTAGAACAAGAAAATTGTGGTAGTAGAATAATTAAGAAAGATCCAACACTTGGATCAACTAAAGAAGTGATTATTGCTTACCATGTGCCCCAAACTATATTAAGTCCTAGAACAAGAGACGTGCTCATCTTGATGCCCCGCAGCTGTTAGACCCAAGGTACAGAGGGCAGTAGCCAACGACCAGCAGGCCCCAAGTGCCATGTGCACACTCTAAGAGCAACTGCCTTTGAAAGAGGAAACGGTTGAGAGTGGGCTTTCTGATGTAGAGAATTACTAGCTGGGAAAGTAGGACAATTGACACAGAATCGGAATTGATGCCCCTACATGACAGAGTTGGTGAAACTTCCCTTCTCAGAGATCTTGAGGCTCCTCTGAAATGAATTTTTCATTTTGGACAGAACATTCAGGATAAATATGGTCTGGTTGAGTTCCTGGTTCTCTCATTAGGACTGTTTCTTAGGCTTCACTGGCACAAGAAAAGGGTTTTGATAATCCAGGTAAATCCTGACAAAAGCAAAGCACGGGATCTATGAAAATCTAACCACTCAGAGGAGAACAACAGATAAAGGGCCAGGCCGACCTGACCCTGCAGGATAGGTAAGGTTGGTCTGGCAAGAGGGGTAGAGGGGAAGTGCCCATCCCCTGCTAGAAGAGCTAGAGAAGACCCCTTCCGGAGAGACCACCAGGAGAGGAGAGCAGTAGGTGCTGATGATGAAGAATATTTTAATCAGCAGAGAAGGTCAAAATGACAAAGTTCCACGATCAGAGTAAACATATGGGATAAAAAATAAAAAATAAAGAAAAAAGATTCTTTTGAACGGACTTGTTTTTTAAGGAATTTAAACAAAAGCCTTTTAATGAGACAGTTGGCTGTTTCAACCAATAGTACAACTCACTGAGAGAATCGCCACATTATTTATGGGGGTAGAAAGGACCTGGAATGTAGAAAGACCTATTCTGCAGAGGAAAAAATAGAATCACTAACAGGCCTCATGCCTTGCACAGCCAGTGGCTAGAATCCCTGCCTCATGAGACCCTGTGCTAGAAGGCCGCTAGAACCATCTCAACTATGTTAGTCTTTCTTGGAAGCCAACAAGTGTTTGCCCAGTTAAGAGCGCGGTAACAATCAGTCACGTTATGTTATAATGATTGTCGATATCTTTAAAAGCCCTGTCAAGTTCCTTTTTGAGTAACCCTCACCCCACCCTTAGAGAAATTTATCTGTGGTTCACCTCTTTGAAATACCTCATTCTTGTTCCACATTTACCATAGCCAAAAAACAAAAACAAACAAACAAAAAAAGCTTTTTATTAACAAAGTGTTCAGAAGGGGGCGCCACTGTAAACAATGAGAGTTTTCGCTGCCGGGACAATTTTGTGGCAGAAACAGCTGAAAGCAATCGGGTCAGACAGAGCCAAGGGCTGGAGGGATTTTTAAAATGACAAAAACCGAACCAAATCTAACCAAAACAAAAATCAAAACCAATGGCCAAGATTTCAAGTTTGCTACTAAAGGTATGACATTCTCCTAAGACATGCGAGTGACTTGATCACTTTACTTATATATTTATATTTGAAGAAGAAGGAACTATTTGATGCAGCAAATCCACGTTGGTTAAAAATTACCAGATATGGGGGCTCCTGAGTGGCTCAGTGGTTTAGGCCTCTGCCTTCGGCTCAGGTCATGAATTCAGGGTCCTGGGATGGAGCCCCACTTTGGGATCTCTGCTCAGCGGGGAGACTGCTTCCCCCCCCCTCTCTCTGCCTCCCTCTCTACCTACTTGTGATCTGTCTGTCAAATGGGTAAATAAGATCTTTAAATGAAGAATTACTAGATGTGAAATACATCGAGGGTATGGGAAGGAAAATGATTTCACCTGATCTGACTAGGAAGTGGTTGAAACCTGAATTAAAGGGCTACAAAAAGAGTAAAGACCTGGGAAATATATGGGCTAAAAATCCCTAGAAAAACAGCAATAATAACTGGCTGCTCTTTATTGACCAGATCCTGCGATAGGCAAAGACGAGCTGGTTTTAGCCAGAGGATGATCTCCGTTTGTCTTCATGATCTGGCATTTCCTGCAAGCCAGGCATGGGGCTCTGCACTAGAGCTGCAAATGCTGGGTCCCTCATTGTCCCTTTTCTCTTCTCAGGGGGACAACGGGCATGTCCATGATGCAGTGTGACAGGCTTTACCACAGGGAGATAATAGACTGCCAAGGGTAGGTGGGAGCTGGGAAAAGCCACTTAGGAACAGATTTTCAGGGGAGGTGATAGACAAGGGCAAAGCGAAGAATGAGGATGAGTGTGTCAAGTTTCAAAGTGCCAGGAGGCAGCACAGTGCATTCGGGAAACTACAGCAAGTTCATGACAACCGACAGCTGATCTGGCAGCATCAACTGGGGATGGAGGCTGAGGCCCGGGGTTAACACTGGGGGTGAGAAGGTTTGTATACTATGGCGAGGAGGTGAGGTACTACACTGTGGGGGCACGGGGAGCTACCGGAGGATTTCAAATATCAGAATCGTAACCATAATAGAGTATTTAATTGCATCCTAGCTTTCATCAAGTGTAAGATGCACTATAGTTTATGTTCGACTAAGAAAGAGAAATGCTGTCAGTTAAAGTAGGATATGTCATCAAGTGCAAGGTGAGTGCCACCTTTAGAGATATTAAAATGGGGGGGGGCAAATCTTAGAACAAGTAAATTGTGGTAGTAGAATAATTAAGAAAGATCCAACACTTGGATCAACTAAAGAAGTGATTATTGCTTACCATGTGCCCCAAACTATATTAAGTCCTAGAACAAGAGACGTGCTCATCTTGATGCCCCGCAGCTGTTAGACCCAAGGTACAGAGGGCAGTAGCCAACGACCAGCAGGCCCCAAGTGCCATGTGCACACTCTAAGAGCAACTGCCTTTGAAAGAGGAAACGGTTGAGAGTGGGCTTTCTGATGTAGAGAATTACTAGCTGGGAAAGTAGGACAATTGACACAGAATCGGAATTGATGCCCCTACATGACAGAGTTGGTGAAACTTCCCTTCTCAGAGATCTTGAGGCTCCTCTGAAATGAATTTTTCATTTTGGACAGAACATTCAGGATAAATATGATCTGGTTGAGTTCCTGGTTCTCTCATTAGGACTGTTTCTTAGGCTTCACTGGCACAAGAAAAGGGTTTTGATAATCCAGGTAAATCCTGACAAAAGCAAAGCACGGGATCTATGAAAATCTAACCACTCAGAGGAGAACAACAGATAAAGGGCCAGGCCGACCTGACCCTGCAGGATAGGTAAGGCTGGTCTGGCAACAGGGGTAGAGGGGAAGTGCCCATCCCCTGCTAGAAGAGCTAGAGAAGACCCCTTCCGGAGAGACCACCAGGAGAGGAGAGCAGTAGCTGCTGATTATGAAGAATATTTTAATCCGCAGAGAAGGTCAAAATGACAAAGTTCCCGATCAGAGTAAACATATGGGATAAAAAATAAAAAATAAAGAAAAAAGATTCTTTTGAACGGACTTGTTTTTTAAGGAATTTAAACAAAAGTCCTTTTAATGAGACAGTTGGCTGTTTCAACCAATAGTACAACTCACTGAGAGAATCGCCACATTATTTATGGGGGTAGAAAGGACCTGGAATGTAGAAAGACCTATTCTGCAGAGGAAAAAATAGAATCACTAAGAGGCCTCATGCCTTGCACAGCCAGTGGCTAGAATCCCTGCCTCATGAGACCCTGTGCTAGAAGGCCGCTAGAACCATCTCAACTATGTTAGTCTTTCTTGGAAGCCAACAAGTGTTTGCCCAGTTAAGAGCGCGGTAACAATCAGTCACGTTATGTTATAATGATTGTCGATATCTTTAAAAGCCCTGTCAAGTTCCTTTTTGAGTAACCCTCACCCCAGCCTTAGAGAAATTTATCTGTGGTTCACCTCTTTGAAATACCTCATTGTTGTTCCACATTTACCATAGCCAAAAAACAAAAACAAACAAACAAAAAAAGCTTTTTATTAACAAAGTGTTCAGAAGGGGGCGCCACTGTAAACAATGAGAGTTTTCGCTGCCGGGACAATTTTGTGGCAGAAACAGCTGAAAGCAATCGGGTCAGACAGAGCCAAGGGCTGGAGGGATTTTTAAAATGACAAAAACCGAACCAAATCTAATCAAAACAAAAATCAAAACCAATGGCCAAGATTTCAAGTTTGCTACTAAAGGTATGACATTCTCCTAAGACATGCGAGTGACTTGATCACTTTACTTATATATTTATATTTGAAGAAGAAGGAACTATTTGATGCAGCAAATCCACGTTGGTTAAAAATTACCAGATATGGGGGCTCCTGAGTGGCTCAGAGATTTAGGCCTCTGCCTTCGGCTCAGGTCATGATTTCAGGGTCCTGGGATGGAGCCCCACATTGGGATCTCTGCACAGCGGGGAGCCTGCTTCCCCCCCTCTCTCTCTGCCTCCCTCTCTACCTACTTGTGATCTGTCTGTCAAATGGGTAAATAAGATCTTTAAATAAAGAATTACTAGATGTGAAATACATCGAGGGTATGGGAAGGAAAATGATTTCACCTGATCTGACTAGGAAGTGGTTGAAGCCTGAATTAAAGGGCTACAAAACGAGTAAAGACCTGGGAAATATATGGGCTAAAAATCCCTAGAAAAACAGCAATAATAACTGGCTGCTCTTTATTGACCAGATCCTGTGATAGGCAAAGAAGAGCAGGTTTTAGCCAGAGGATGATCTCCGTTTGACTTCATGATCTGGCATTTCCTGCAAGCCAGGCATGGGGCTCTGCACTAGAGCTGCAAATGCTGGGTCCCTCATTGTCCCTTTTCTCTTCTCGGGGGACAACGGGCATGTCCATGATGCAGTGTGACAGGCTTTACCACAGGGAGATAATAGACTGCCAATGGTAGGTGGGAGCTGGGAAAAGCCACTTAGGAACAGATTTTCAGGGGAGGTGATAGACAAGGGCAAAGCGAAGAATGAGGATGAATGTGTCAAGTTTCAAAGTGCCAGGAGGCAGCACAGTGCATTCGAGAAACTACAGCAAGTTCAAGACAACCGACAGCTGATCTGGCAGCATCACCTGCGGATGGAGGCTGAGCCCCGGGGTTAACACTGGGGGTGAGAAGGTTTGTATACTATGGCGAGGAGGTGAGGTACTACACTATGGGGGCACGGGGAGCTACCGGAGGATTTCAAATATCAGAATCGTAACCATAATAGAGTATTTAATTGCATCCTAGCTTTCATCAAGTGTAAGATGCACTATAGTTTATGTTCGACTAAGAAAGAGAAATGCTGTCAGTTAAAGTAGGATATGTCATCAAGTGCAAGGTGAGTGCCACCTTAAGAGATATTAAAATGGGGGGGGACAAATCTTAGAACAAGTAAATTGTGGTAGTAGAATAATTAAGAAAGATCCAACACTTGGATCAACTAAAGAAGTGATTATTGCTTACCATGTGCCCCAAACTATATTAAGTCCTAGAACAAGAGACGTGCTCATCTTGATGCCCCGCAGCTGTTAGACCCAAGGTACAGAGGGCAGTAGCCAACGACCAGCAGGCCCCAAGTGCCATGTGCACACTCTAAGAGCAACTGCCTTTGAAAGAGGAAACGGTTGAGAGTGGGCGTTCTGATGTAGAGAATTACTAGCTGGGAAAGTAGGACAATTGACACAGAATCGGAATTGATGCCCCTACATGACAGAGTTGGTGAAACTTCCCTTCTCAGAGATCTTGAGGCTCCTCTGAAATGAATTTTTCATTTTGGACAGAACATTCAGGATAAATATGGTCTGGTTGAGTTCCTGGTTCTCTCATTAGGACTGTTTCTTAGGCTTCACTGGCACAAGAAAAGGGTTTTGATAATCCATGTAAATCCTGACAAAAGCAAAGCACGGGTTCTATGAAAATCTAACCACTCAGAGGAGAACAACAGATAAAGGGCCAGGCCGACCTGACCCTGCAGGATAGGTAAGGTTGGTCTGGCCACAGGGGTAGAGGGGAATTGCCCATCCCCTGCTAGAAGAGCTAGAGAAGACCCCTTCCGGAGAGACCACCAGGAGAGGAGAGCAGTAGCTGCTGATGATGAAGAATATTTTAATCAGCAGAGAAGGTCAAAATGACAAAGTTCCACGATCAGAGTAAACATATGGGATAAAAAATAAAAAATAAAGAAAAAAGATTCTTTTGAACGGACTTGTTTTTTAAGGAATTTAACAAAAGTCCTTTTAATGAGACAGTTGGCTGTTTCAACCAATAGTACAACTCACTGAGAGAATCGCCACATTATTTATGGGGGTAGAAAGGACCTGGAATGTAGAAAGACCTATTCTGCAGAGGAAAAAATAGAATCACTAACAGGCCTCATGCCTTGCACAGCCAGTGGCTAGAATCCCTGCCTCATGAGACCCTGTGCTAGAAGGCCGCTAGAACCATCTCAACTATGTTAGTCTTTCTTGGAAGCCAACAAGTGTTTGCCCAGTTAAGAGCGCGGTAACAATCAGTCACGTTATGTTATAATGATTGTCGATATCTTTAAAAGCCCTGTCAAGTTCCTTTTTGAGTAACCCTCACCCCACCCTTAGAGAAATTTATCTGTGGTTCACCTCTTTGAAATACCTCATTGTTGTTCCACATTTACCATAGCCAAAAAACAAAAACAAACAAACAAAAAAAGCTTTTTATTAACAAAGTGTTCAGAAGGGGGCGCCACTGTAAACAATGAGAGTTTTCGCTGCCGGGACAATTTTGTTGCAGAAACAGCTGAAAGCAATCGGGTCAGACAGAGCCAAGGGCTGGAGGGATTTTTAAAATGACAAAAACCGAACCAAATCTAACCAAAACAAAAATCAAAACCAATGGCCAAGATTTCAAGTTTGCTACTAAAGGTATGACATTCTCCTAAGACATGCGAGTGACTTGATTACTTTACTTATATATTTATATTTGAAGAAGAAGGAACTATTTGATGCAGCAAATCCACGTTGGTTAAAAATTACCAGATATGGGGGCTCCTGGGTGGCTCAGTGGTTTAGGCCTCTGCCTTCGGCTCAGGTCATGAATTCAGGGTCCTGGGATGGAGCCCCACATTGGGATCTCTGCTCAGCGGGGAGCCTGCTTCCCCCCTCTCTCTCTGCCTCCCTCTCTATCTACTTGTGATCTGTCTGTCAAATGGGTAAATAAGATCTTTAAATAAAGAATTACTAGATGTGAAATACATCGAGGGTATGGGAAGGAAAATGATTTCACCTGATCTGACTAGGAAGTGGTTGAAGCCTGAATTAAAGGGCTACAAAACGAGTAAAGACCTGGGAAATATATGGGCTAAAAATCCCTAGAAAAACAGCAATAATAACTGGCTGCTCTTTATTGACCAGATCCTGCGATAGGCAAAGAAGAGCTGGTTTTAGCCAGAGGATGATCTCCGTTTGTCTTCATGATCTGGCATTTCCTGCAAGCCAGGCATGGGGCTCTGCACTAGAGCTGCAAATGCTGGGTCCCTCATTGTCCCTTTTCTCTTCTCAGGGGGACAACGGGCATGTCCATGATGCAGTGTGACAGGCTTTACCACAGGGAGATAATAGACTGCCAAGGGTAGGTGGGAGCTGGGAAAAGCCACTTAGGAACAGATTTTCAGGGGAGGTGATAGACAAGGGCAAAGCGAAGAATGAGGATGAGTGTGTCAAGATTCAAAGTGCCAGGAGGCAGCACAGTGCATTCGGGAAACTACAGCAAGTTCATGACAACCGACAGCTGATCTGGCAGCATCACCTGGGGATGGAGGCTGAGCCCCGGGGTTAACAATGGGGGTGAGAAGGTTTGTATACTATGGCGAGGAGGTGAGGTACTACACTGTGGGGGCACAGGGAGCTACCGGAGGATTTCAAATATCAGAATCGTAACCATAATAGAGTATTTAATTGCATCCTAGCTTTCATCAAGTGTAAGATGCACTATAGTTTATGTTCGACTAAGAAAGAGAAATGCTGTCAGTTAAAGTAGGATATGTCTTCAAGTGCAAGGTGAGTGCCACCTTAAGAGATATTAAAATGGGGGGGGGCAAATCTTAGAACAAGTAAATTGTGGTAGTAGAATAATTAAGAAAGATCCAACACTTGGATCAACTAAAGAAATGATTATTGCTTACCATGTGCCCCAAACTATATTAAGTCCTAGAACAAGAGACGTGCTCATCTTGATGCCCCGCAGCTGTTACACCCAAAATACAGAGGGCAGTAGCCAACGACCAGCAGGCCCCAAGTGCCATGTGCACACTCTAAGAGCAACTGCCTTTGAAAGAGGAAACGGTTGAGAGTGGGCGTTCTGATGTAGAGAATTACTAGCTGGGAAAGTAGGACAATTGACACAGAATCGGAATTGATGCCCCTACATGACAGAGTTGGTGAAACTTCCCTTCTCAGAGATCTTGAGGCTCCTCTGAAATGAATTTTTCATTTTGGACAAAACATTCAGGATAAATATGATCTGTTTGAGTTCCTGGTTCTCTCATTAGGACTGTTTCTTAGGCTTCACTGGCACAAGAAAAGGGTTTTGATAATCCAGGTAAATCCTGACAAAAGCAAAGCACGGGATCTATGAAAATCTAACCACTCAGAGGAGAACAACAGATAAAGGGCCAGGCCGACCTGACCCTGCAGGATAGGTAAGGCTGGTCTGGCAACAGGGGTAGAGGGGAAGTGCCCATCCCCTGCTAGAAGAGCTAGAGAAGACCCCTTCCGGAGAGACCACCAGGAGAGGAGAGCAGTAGCTGCTGATGATGAAGAATATTTTAATCAGCAGAGAAGGTCAAAATGACAAAGTTCCACGATCAGAGTAAACATATGGGATAAAAAATAAAAAATAAATAAAAAAGATTCTTTTGAACGGACTTGTTTTTTAAGGAATTTAAACAAAAGTCCTTTTAATGAGACAGTTGGCTGTTTCAGCCAATAGTACAACTCACTGAGAAAATCACCACATTATTTATGGGGGTAGAAAGGACCTGGAATGTAGAAAGACCTATTCTGCAGAGGAAAAAATAGAATCACTAACAGGCCTCATGCCTTGCACAGCCAGTGGCTAGAATCCCTGCCTCATGAGACCCTGTGCTAGAAGGCCGCTAGAACCATCTCAACTATGTTAGTCTTTCTTGGAAGCCAACAAGTGTTTGCCCAGTTAAGAGCGCGGTAACAATCAGTCACGTTATGTTATAATGATTGTCGATATCTTTAAAAGCCCTGTCAAGTTCCTTTTTGAGTAACCCTCACCCCAGCCTTAGAGAAATTTATCTGTGGTTCACCTCTTTGAAATACCTCATTGTTGTTCCACATTTACCATAGCCAAAAAACAAAAACAAACAAACAAAAAAAGCTTTTTATTAACAAAGTGTTCAGAAGGGGGCGCCACTGTAAACAATGAGAGTTTTCGCTGCCGGGACAATTTTGTGGCAGAAACAGCTGAAAGCAATCGGGTCAGACAGAGCCAAGGGCTGGAGGGATTTTTAAAATGACAAAAACCGAACCAAATCTAACCAAAACAAAAATCAAAACCAATGGCCAAGATTTCAAGTTTGCTACTAAAGGTATGACATTCTCCTAAGACATGCGAGTGACTTGATCACTTTACTTATATATTTATATTTGAAGAAGAAGGAACTATTTGATGCAGCAAATCCACGTTGGGTAAAAATTACCAGATATGGGGGCTCCTGGGTGGCTCAGTGGTTTAGGCCTCTGCCTTCGGCTCAGGTCATGATTTCAGGGTCCTGGGATGGAGCCCCACATTGGGATCTCTGCTCAGCGGGGAGCCTGCTTCCCCCCTCTCTCTCTGCCTCCCTCTCTACCTACTTGGGATCTGTCTGTCAAATGGGTAAATAAGATCTTTAAATAAAGAATTACTAGATGTGAAATACATCGAGGGTATGGGAAGGAAAATGATTTCACCTGATCTGACTAGGAAGTGGTTGAAGCCTGAATTAAAGGGCTACAAAAAGAGTAAAGACCTGGGAAATATATGGGCTAAAAATCCCTAGAAAAACAGCAATAATAACTGGCTGCTCTTTATTGACCAGATCCTGCGATAGGCAAAGAAGAGCTGGTTTTAGCCAGAGGATGATCTCCGTTTGTCTTCAGGATCTGGCATTTCCTGCAAGCCAGGCATGGGGCTCTGCACTAGAGCTGCAAATGCTGGGTCCCTCATTGTCCCTTTTCTCTTCTCAGGGGGACAACGGGCATGTCCATGATGCAGTGTGACAGGCTTTACCACAGGGAGATAATAGACTGCCAAGGGTAGGTGGGAGCTGGGAAAAGCCACTTAGGAACAGATTTTCAGGGGAGGTGATAGACAAGGGCAAAGCGAAGAATGAGGATGAGTGTGTCAAGATTCAAAGTGCCAGGAGGCAGCACAGTGCATTCGGGAAACTACAGCAAGTTCATGACAACCGACAGCTGATCTGGCAGCATCACCTGGGGATGGAGGCTGAGCCCCGGGGTTAACACTGGGGGTGAGAAGGTTTGTATACTATGGCGAGGAGGTGAGGTACTACACTGTGGGGGCACAGGGAGCTACCGGAGGATTTCAAATATCAGAATTGTAACCATAATAGAGTATTTAATTGCATCCTAGCTTTCATCAAGTGTAAGATGCACTATAGTTTATGTTCGACTAAGAAAGAGAAATGCTGTCAGTTAAAGTAGGATATGTCATCAAGTGCAAGGTGAGTGCCACCTTAAGAGATATTAAAATGGGGGGGGGACAAAACTTAGAACAAGTAAATTGTGGTAGTAGAATAATTAAGAAAGATCCAACACTTGGATCAACTAAAGAAGTGATTATTGCTTACCATGTGCCCCAAACTATATTAAGTCCTAGAACAAGAGACGTGCTCATCTTGATGCCCCGCAGCTGTTAGACCCAAGGTACAGAGGGCAGTAGCCAACGACCAGCAGGCCCCAAGTGCCATGTGCACACTCTAAGAGCAACTGCCTTTGAAAGAGGAAACGGTTGAGAGTGGGCGTTCTGATGTAGAGAATTACTAGCTGGGATAGTAGGACAATTGACACAGAATCGGAATTGATGCCCCTACATGACAGAGTTGGTGAAACTTCCCTTCTCAGAGATCTTGAGGCTCCTCTGAAATGAATTTTTCATTTTGGACAGAACATTCAGGATAAATATGATCTGTTTGATTTCCTGGTTCTCTCATTAGGACTGTTTCTTAGGCTTCACTGGCACAAGAAAAGGGTTTTGATAATCCAGGTAAATCCTGACAAAAGCAAAGCACGGGATCTATGAAAATCTAACCACTCAGAGGAGAACAACAGATAAAGGGCCAGGCCGACCTGACCCTGCAGGATAGGTAAGGCTGGTCTGGCAACAGGGGTAGAGGGGAAGTGCCCATCCCCTGCTAGAAGAGCTAGAGAAGACCCCTTCCGGAGAGACCACCAGGAGAGGAGAGCAGTAGCTGCTGATGATGAAGAATATTTTAATCAGCAGAGAAGGTCAAAAATGACAAAGTTCCACGATCAGAGTAAACATATGGGATAAAAAATAAAAAATAAAGAAAAAAGATTCTTTTGAACGGACTTGTTTTTTAAGGAATTTAAACAAAAGTCCTTTTAATGAGACAGTCGGCTCTTTCAACCAATAGTACAACTCACTGAGAGAATCGCCACATTATTTATGGGGGTAGAAAGGACCTGGAATGTAGAAAGACCTATTCTGCAGAGGAAAAAAGAGAATCACTAAGAGGCCTCATGCCTTGCACAGCCAGTGGCTAGAATCCCTGCCTCATGAGACCCTGTGCTAGAAGGCCGCTAGAACCATCTCAACTATGTTAGTCTTTCTTGGAAGCCAACAAGTGTTTGCCCAGTTAAGAGCGCGGTAACAATCAGTCACGTTATGTTATAATGATTGTCGATATCTTTAAAAGCCCTGTCAAGTTCCTTTTTGAGTAACCCTCACCCCAGCCTTAGAGAAATTTATCTGTGGTTCACCTCTTTGAAATACCTCATTCTTGTTCCACATTTACCATAGCCAAAAAACAAAAACAAACAAACAAAAAAAGCTTTTTATTAACAAAGTGTTCAGAAGGGGGCGCCACTGTAAACAATGAGAGTTTTCGCTGCCGGGACAATTTTGTGGCAGAAACAGCTGAAAGCAATCGGGTCAGACAGAGCCAAGGGCTGGAGGGATTTTTAAAATGACAAAAACCGAACCAAATCTAACCAAAACAAAAATCAAAACCAATGGCCAAGATTTCAAGTTTGCTACTAAAGGTATGACATTCTCCTAAGACATGCGAGTGACTTGATCACTTTACTTATATATTTATATTTGAAGAAGAAGGAACTATTTGATGCAGCAAATCCACGTTGGGTAAAAATTACCAGATATGGGGGCTCCTGGGTGGCTCAGTGGTTTAGGCCTCTGCCTTCGGCTCAGGTCATGATTTCAGGGTCCTGGGATGGAGCCCCACATGGGATCTCTGCTCAGCGGGGAGCCTGCTTCCCCCCTCTCTCTCTGCCTCCCTCTCTACCTACTTGGGATCTGTCTGTCAAATGGGTAAATAAGATCTTTAAATAAAGAATTACTAGATGTGAAATACATCGAGGGTATGGGAAGGAAAATGATTTCACCTGATCTGACTAGGAAGTGGTTGAAGCCTGAATTAAAGGGCTACAAAAAGAGTAAAGACCTGGGAAATATATGGGCTAAAAATCCCTAGAAAAACAGCAATAATAACTGGCTGCTCTTTATTGACCAGATCCTGCGATAGGCAAAGAAGAGCTGGTTTTAGCCAGAGGATGATCTCCGTTTGTCTTCAGGATCTGGCATTTCCTGCAATCCAGGCATGGGGCTCTGCACTAGAGCTGCAAATGCTGGGTCCCTCATTGTCCCTTTTCTCTTCTCAGGGGGACAACGGGCATGTCCATGATGCAGTGTGACAGGCTTTACCACAGGGAGATAATAGACTGCCAAGGGTAGGTGGGAGCTGGGAAAAGCCACTTAGGAACAGATTTTCAGGGGAGGTGATAGACAAGGGCAAAGCGAAGAATGAGGATGAGTGTGTCAAGTTTCAAAGTGCCAGGAGGCAGCACAGTGCATTCGGGAAACTACAGCAAGTTCATGACAACCGACAGCTGATCTGGCAGCATCACCTGGGGATGGAGGCTGAGCCCCGGGGTTAACACTGGGGGTGAGAAGGTTTGTATACTATGGCGAGGAGGTGAGGTACTACACTGTGGGGGCACAGGGAGCTACTGGAGGATTTCAAATATCAGAATCGTAACCATAATAGAGTATTTAATTGCATCCTAGCTTTCATCAAGTGTAAGATGCACTATAGTTTATGTTCGACTAAGAAAGAGAAATGCTGTCAGTTAAAGTAGGATATGTCATCAAGTGCAAGGTGAGTGCCACCTTAAGAGATATTAAAATGGGGGGGGGACAAAACTTAGAACAAGTAAATTGTGGTAGTAGAATAATTAAGAAAGATCCAACACTTGGATCAACTAAAGAAGTGATTATTGCTTACCATGTGCCCCAAACTATATTAAGTCCTAGAACAAGAGACGTGCTCATCTTGATGCCCCGCAGCTGTTAGACCCAAGGTACAGAGGGCAGTAGCCAATGACCAGCAGGCCCCAAGTGCCATGTGCACACTCTAAGAGCAACTGCCTTTGAAAGAGGAAACGGTTGAGAGTGGGCGTTCTGATGTAGAGAATTACTAGCTGGGATAGTAGGACAATTGACACAGAATCGGAATTGATGCCCCTACATGACAGAGTTGGTGAAACTTCCCTTCTCAGAGATCTTGAGGCTCCTCTGAAATGAATTTTTCATTTTGGACAGAACATTCAGGATAAATATGATCTGTTTGATTTCCTGGTTCTCTCATTAGGACTGTTTCTTAGGCTTCACTGGCACAAGAAAAGGGTTTTGATAATCCAGGTAAATCCTGACAAAAGCAAAGCACGGGATCTATGAAAATCTAACCACTCAGAGGAGAACAACAGATAAAGGGCCAGGCCGACCTGACCCTGCAGGATAGGTAAGGCTGGTCTGGCAACAGGGGTAGAGGGGAAGTGCCCATCCCCTGCTAGAAGAGCTAGAGAAGACCCCTTCCGGAGAGACCACCAGGAGAGGAGAGCAGTAGCTGCTGATGATGAAGAATATTTTAATCAGCAGAGAAGGTCAAAAATGACAAAGTTCCACGATCAGAGTAAACATATGGGATAAAAAATAAAAAATAAAGAAAAAAGATTCTTTTGAACGGACTTGTTTTTTAAGGAATTTAAACAAAAGTCCTTTTAATGAGACAGTCGGCTCTTTCAACCAATAGTACAACTCACTGAGAGAATCGCCACATTATTTATGGGGGTAGAAAGGACCTGGAATGTAGAAAGACCTATTCTGCAGAGGAAAAAATAGAATCACTAAGAGGCCTCATGCCTTGCACAGCCAGTGGCTAGAATCCCTGCCTCATGAGACCCTGTGCTAGAAGGCCGCTAGAACCATCTCAACTATGTTAGTCTTTCTTGGAAGCCAACAAGTGTTTGCCCAGTTAAGAGCGCGGTAACAATCAGTCACGTTATGTTATAATGATTGTCGATATCTTTAAAAGCCCTGTCAAGTTCCTTTTTGAGTAACCCTCACCCCAGCCTTAGAGAAATTTATCTGTGGTTCACCTCTTTGAAATACCTCATTGTTGTTCCACATTTACCATAGCCAAAAAACAAAAACAAACAAACAAAAAAAGCTTTTTATTAACAAAGTGTTCAGAAGGGGGCGCCACTGTAAACAATGAGAGTTTTCGCTGCCGGGACAATTTTGTGGCAGAAACAGCTGAAAGCAATCGGGTCAGACAGAGCCAAGGGCTGGAGGGATTTTTAAAATGACAAAAACCGAACCAAATCTAACCAAAACAAAAATCAAAACCAATGGCCAAGATTTCAAGTTTGCTACTAAAGGTATGACATTCTCCTAAGACATGCGAGTGACTTGATCACTTTACTTATATATTTATATTTGAAGAAGAAGGAACTATTTGATGCAGCAAATCCACGTTGGGTAAAAATTACCAGATATGGGGGCTCCTGGGTGGCTCAGTGGTTTAGGCCTCTGCCTTCGGCTCAGGTCATGATTTCAGGGTCCTGGGATGGAGCCCCACATTGGGATCTCTGCTCAGCGGGGAGCCTGCTTCCCCCCTCTCTCTCTGCCTCCCTCTCTACCTACTTGGGATCTGTCTGTCAAATGGGTAAATAAGATCTTTAAATAAAGAATTACTAGATGTGAAATACATCGAGGGTATGGGAAGGAAAATGATTTCACCTGATCTGACTAGGAAGTGGTTGAAGCCTGAATTAAAGGGCTACAAAAAGTGTAAAGACCTGGGAAATATATGGGCTAAAAATCCCTAGAAAAACAGCAATAATAACTGGCTGCTCTTTATTGACCAGATCCTGCAATAGGCAAAGACGAGCTGGTTTTAGCCAGAGGATGATCTCCGTTTGTCTTCATGATCTGGCATTTCCTGCAAGCCAGGCATGGGGCTCTGCACTAGAGCTGCAAATGCTGGGTCCCTCATTGTCCCTTTTCTCTTCTCAGGGGGACAACGGGCATGTCCATGATGCAGTGTGACAGGCTTTACCACAGGGAGATAATAGACTGCCAAGGGTAGGTGGGAGCTGGGAAAAGCCACTTAGGAACAGATTTTCAGGGGAGGTGATAGACAAGGGCAAAGCGAAGAATGAGGATGAGTGTGTCAAGATTCAAATTGCCAGGAGGCAGCACAGTGCATTCGGGAAACTACAGCAAGTTCATGACAACCGACAGCTGATCTGGCAGCATCACCTGGGGATGGAGGCTGAGCCCCGGGGTTAACACTGGGGGTGAGAAGGTTTGTATACTATGGCGAGGAGGTGAGGTACTACACTGTGGGGGCACAGGGAGCTACCGGAGGATTTCAAATATCAGAATCGTAACCATAATAGAGTATTTAATTGCATCCTAGCTTTCATCAAGTGTAAGATGCACTATAGTTTATGTTCGACTAAGAAAGAGAAATGCTGTCAGTTAAAGTAGGATATGTCATCAAGTGCAAGGTGAGGGCCACCTTAAGAGATATTAAAATGGGGGGGGGGACAAATCTTAGAACAAGTAAATTGTGGTAGTAGAATAATTAAGAAAGATCCAACACTTGGATCAACTAAAGAAGTGATTATTGCTTACCATGTGCCCCAAACTATATTAAGTCCTAGAACAAGAGACGTGCTCATCTTGATGCCCCGCAGCTGTTAGACCCAAGGTACAGAGGGCAGTAGCCAACGACCAGCAGGCCCCAAGTGCCATGTGCACACTCTAAGAGCAACTGCCTTTGAAAGAGGAAACGGTTGAGAGTGGGCGTTCTGATGTAGAGAATTACTAGCTGGGAAAGTAGGACAATTGACACAGAATCGGAATTGATGCCCCTACATGACAGAGTTGGTGAAACTTCCCTTCTCAGAGATCTTGAGGCTCCTCTGAAATGAATTTTTCATTTTGGACAGAACACTCAGGATAAATATAGTCTGGTTGAGTTCCTGGTTCTCTCATTAGGACTGTTTCTTAGGCTTCACTGGCACAAGAAAAGGGTTTTGATAATGCAGGTAAATCCTGACAAAAGCAAAGCACGGGATCTATGAAAATCTAACCACTCAGAGGAGAACAACAGATAAAGGGCCAGGCCGACCTGACCCTGCAGGATAGGTAAGGCTGGTCTGGCAACAGGGGTAGAGGGGAAGTGCCCATCCCCTGCTAGAAGAGCTAGAGAAGACCCCATCCAGAGAGACCACCAGGAGAGGAGAGCAGTAGCTGCTGATGATGAAGAATATTTTAATCAGCAGAGAAGGTCAAAAATGACAAAGTTCCACGATCAGAGTAAACATATGGGATAAAAAATAAAAAATAAAGAAAAAAGATTCTTTTGAACGGACTTGTTTTTTAAGGAATTTAATCAAAAGTCCTTTTAATGAGACAGTTGGCTGTTTCAACCAATAATACAACTCACTGAGAGAATCGCCACATTATTTATGGGGGTAGAAAGGACCTGGAATGTAGAAAGACCTATTCTGCAGAGGAAAAAATAGAATCACTAAGAGGCCTCATGCCTTGCACAGCCAGTGGCTAGAATCCCTGCCTCATGAGACCCTGTGCTAGAAGGCCGCTAGAACCATCTCAACTATGTTAGTCTTTCTTGGAAGCCAACAAGTGTTTGCCCAGTTAAGAGCGCGGTAACAATCAGTCACGTTATGTTATAATGATTGTCGATATCTTTAAAAGCCCTGTCAAGTTCCTTTTTGAGTAACCCTCACCCCAGCCTTAGAGAAATTTATCTTTGGTTCACCTCTTTGAAATACCTCATTGTTGTTCCACATTTACCATAGCCAAAAAACAAAAACAAACAAACAAAAAAAGCTTTTTATTAACAAAGTGTTCAGAAGGGGGCGCCACTGTAAACAATGAGAGTTTTCGCTGCCGGGACAATTTTGTTGCAGAAACAGCTGAAAGCAATCGGGTCAGACAGAGCCAAGGGCTGGAGGGATTTTTAAAATGACAAAAACCGAACCAAATCTAACCAAAACAAAAATCAAAACCAATGGCCAAGATTTCAAGTTTGCTACTAAAGGTATGACATTCTCCTAAGACATGCGAGTGACTTGATTACTTTACTTATATATTTATATTTGAAGAAGAAGGAACTATTTGATGCAGCAAATCCACGTTGGGTAAAAATTACCAGATATGGGGGCTCCTGGGTGGCTCAGTGGTTTAGGCCTCTGCCTTCGGCTCAGGTCATGAATTCAGGGTCCTGGGATGGAGCCCCACATTGGGATCTCTGCTCAGTGGGGAGCCTGCTTCCCCCCTCTCTCTCTGCCTCCCTCTCTACCTACTTGGGATCTGTCTGTCAAATGGGTAAATAAGATCTTTAAATAAAGAATTACTAGATGTGAAATACATCGAGGGTATGGGAAGGAAAATGATTTCACCTGATCTGACTAGGAAGTGGTTGAAGCCTGAATTAAAGGGCTACAAAAAGTGTAAAGACCTGGGAAATATATGGGCTAAAAATCCCTAGAAAAACAGCAATAATAACTGGCTGCTCTTTATTGACCAGATCCTGCGATAGGCAAAGAAGAGCTGGTTTTAGCCAGAGGATGATCTCCGTTTGTCTTCATGATCTGGCATTTCCTGCAAGCCAGGCATGGGGTTCTGCACTAGAGCTGCAAATGCTGGGTCCCTCATTGTCCCTTTTCTCTTCTCAGGAGGACAACGGGCATGTCCATGATGCAGTGTGACAGGCTTTACCACAGGGAGATAATAGACTGCCAAGGGTAGGTGGGAGCTGGGAAAAGCCACTTAGGAACAGATTTTCAGGGGAGGTGATAGACAAGGGCAAAGCGAAGAATGAGGATGAGTGTGTCAAGATTCAAAGTGCCAGGAGGCAGCACAGTGCATTCGGGAAACTACAGCAAGTTCATGACAACCGACAGCTGATCTGGCAGCATCACCTGGGGATGGAGGCTGAGCCCCGGGGTTAACACTGGGGGTGAGAAGGTTTGTATACTATGGCGAGGAGGTGAGGTACTACACTGTGGGGGCACAGGGAGCTACCGGAGGATTTCAAATATCAGAATCGTAACCATAATAGAGTATTTAATTGCATCCTAGCTTTCATCAAGTGTAAGATGCACTATAGTTTATGTTCGACTAAGAAAGAGAAATGCTGTCAGTTAAAGTAGGATATGTCATCAAGTGCAAGGTGAGGGCCACCTTAAGAGATATTAAAATGGGGGGGGGGACAAATCTTAGAACAAGTAAATTGTGGTAGTAGAATAATTAAGAAAGATCCAACACTTGGATCAACTAAAGAAGTGATTATTGCTTACCATGTGCCCCAAACTATATTAAGTCCTAGAACAAGAGACGTGCTCAT
>NW_028133645.1:0-29000 GCF_964662115.1 Mustela nivalis | reverse complement strand
GAGGCAGGCAGAGGGAGAGGAGGAAGTAGGCTCCCTTTCTGAGCAGAGAGCCTGATGTGAGGCTCGATCCCAGGATCCTGAGATCATGACCTGAGCTGAAGGCAGAGGCTTAACCCACTGAGCCACCCAGGTGCCTCAATTTTTTATTTTAATTGGAAGGTGTAAAGATATTATTTTAGGGGCCCCTGGGTGGCTCCATTGTTAAGTGTCTGCCTTCAGCTCAGGTCATGATCCCAGAGTCCTGGGATGGAGCCCGCATCAGACGCCCTGCTTGGCGGAAGCCTGTTCCTCCTCTCCCACTCCCCCTACTTGTGTTCTCTCTCTCGCTGTGTCTCTCTCTGTCAAATAAATAAAATCTTAAAAAAAAACGACGTCACTTTAATGTGAGTCATTTATTCTTGAACATGGTCTAGAAATCTGGAAGATGTAGTTTCTTTACTTCACTATGAATTAATGTATGTAAACTTAGATATAATTTTCTGTACTTTCTTACATCTGAATAATAGGGTGGTTGAAATTTTAGGAAACTAACAAATATATAAACAATTATTTTTGTTCTCTTTAGTCTGCTTCAGGACAACAGGGCTTGACTCTGCAGTAGATCCTGTCCAGATGAAAAATGTCACCTTTGAACATGTTAAAGGAGTAAGTTAAAAAGTTTACCCTGCACTCTTCAAATATTATGTAATTATATAAGGTCAATATTTGATTTTAAAGGTATAAAATAGAAAATATATATATTGGTCTCTACCTCTAGTTCGAGGCACTAAAACTCTTGTAATTCTCTAAATGACAAGAGTACTAAGTGCATCTTTGCTTCTGCAGTTTGGTCTTTGATGCTGATGTCTGACACAGGGCTTCTAAATCCCCAGGAATTTCCTGGGTGATGGCACTGTCATTTGTATGAGGCCACTCTGGTGGGCTCCTGGGTGAGGCTGGACCCTAGAAAAAACGAAGCTGTGATTAGAACCTTGCAAGTTTTAGCTTCACTGCATATTCTCCAGCCCTCTTTTAGGTATTGGGACAGAAGAAATAAATCTGTCATTTCTAACAGAAACTAAACCATAATATTGCATATGAGGAAATAATAAAGTATGCTCAAATGTGATGCAGCATTATAGGAAAAATATGGAGCAGCATGAATAAGACTGGGATTTTGGAGTGAAAGGTCACAATTTTATTTTTAAATATTTTATTTATTTATTTGACAGACAAGATCACAAGTAGGCGGAGAGGCAGGCAGAGAGAGAGAGAGGAGGAAGCAGGATCCCTGCTGAGCAGAGAGCCTGATGTGGGGCTCAATCCCAGGACCCTGAGATCATGACCTGAGCCAAAGGCAGATGCTTAACCCACTGAGCCACCAAGGTGCCCCTAAAGATCACAATTTTAAATGGGGATATTCAGTGTCTGATTGATTGAGAAGGTGACATTGGGTGACGATTTGAAGATGATGGAGTAAACCATGCATGTGTTTTTTTTTTCTTTAAGGTTTTATTTTTGAGTGATCTCTACACCCAACATGGGGCTCAAACTTGAAACCCTCTACACCCAACATGGGGCTCAGACCTGCAACCCTGAGATCAAGAATCACATGCTCTATTGACTGAGACAGCCAGGTGTGCCTAAACCATGTATGTATTTGAGCAAAGGACACTTGTAGCCAGAGGAAGAGAGAGAGCAAAGATCTTAAGAATTAATGTGCCTGACTTGTTTGATCAGTCAAAAGTCCACTTTAATATGGAGTAGAATGAGAGCACCTACTCTTTCCACACTCTGTTCCCTATCTATGCATAAATATTTTTCACAGCCTCGACTATTAGGGAATAAAGTATCAGGATACTGATAAATAAAGTATCAGGATACATATACACTATGATAATTTTATACCAAGTAGTCCTTCCCTTCCCTTGGCAATTTTTAAAAAAGATACTATTTATTTATTTGACACAGAGAGAGATCACAGTAGGCAGAGAGAGAGGGGGAAGCAGGCTCTGCGCTGAGCAGAGAGCCGGATGCTGGGCTCAATCCCAGGACCCTGGGATCATGACCTGCGCCAAAGGCAGAGGCTGTAACCCACTGAGCCACCCAGGCTCCCCTCCCTTGCCAATTTAAACAGCTGTGAACCCTGTCAGAATGCGAAAAGAGAATAATTGAGGAAGAGGTTGGTGCGGTGAGTATTTGAAAACTGATGAGTGTAGAGGGCCCTGCCCATGTTAAGATGCGCAGTCAGCCTGCTCTCCATTGAACCTGTGCTGAGATTATGGTCAGTGAGGCGTTCTTCCTTTCTCCCTGCAATGTATTTACTTCAGTACTCAATAGACTACACTTCTTTTGGAATGAGTCCAATTCTGATTATGAAGCTAAAGAAGACATATCGATAATATTAGAAAGGGCTCATCCCAAAGTTTGTAGATTATCACGAAGTTTTCTGTGCTATTCTAAACAAATACTATAATTAATGTTACAATTTTATATTGCCACTATCGCTATAGAATCTAAATTTATATAGACCAATGTAATTTACAACATTTACCAGAATAGGTGGGTCAGTAGGTGGTACCTGTGATCAGTTTTACCAACTCTTAAAGAGCTAGTATAGGAATTTCATTTCCTTGCCTAGAATTTCTGGTTCTGTAGGAATAATTTTACATATAGTTGCCATAAAAATACTAATAAGGGCTTTTATAACTCCATTCATTGTCTTGATCCCTAAACTCCATTCTATATAGATTTTATATACCTCAGTTGGGAATTTTCTTGACAGAAAGTTTGGGCAGAGAAAATGTAGCTTTAGTAGTAGATGACATCTAATCTGTTTAAAAGTTTAAAGTTATTGATTACCTTGACCGAATGTCTTTTGGCCTTCTTTCAGTATATGGATATCTTTGAATATTTAAAAAATGTATTTTAATGGATAAAGGGCTAAATCTCTTTTTATATACTTTTTAAAAAAATTTTTTTGGGGGATGCTATTTTTTAAAAGATTTTATTTATTTATTCAAGAGAGAGTGTGTGCCAGAGAGCACAAGCAGAGGGAGTGGCAGAGGGAGAGGGAGGAGCAGGCTCCCTGCTGAGAGCCTGATGTAGGGTTTGATCCCAGGATCCTGAGATCATGACCTGAGCCGAAGGTAGCTCTTTACTGACTGAGCCCCCCAGATCTCTTTATAAACATAAATTTTGAAGCTTAGCATTTACACAAAACTGCACAAATCACAAATCTGTACCTCAGTAAGTTTTCACACAGTGAACTCAGTATATTATTGGCATCCAGCTCAAGAAGTGAAATGTTACCAGAAACTTCCTCATGTCCCTTTCTTCCTACTGCAAGCGTATCATTGTTCTGTCTCATAACATATATTAATTGGCCTGCATTTGAACTTTACATAAACATAATACATGTAGCGTATATGACTTCTTTCATTCCACATGATGTTTATGAGATCCATCCATGTTTTTACATGAAGTTTTACTTCATTCATCCCCATTGCAGATTATTCTATGAATCACAATAGTTTGTGTTCTCCATTAGGTGGACATTGGGTTGTTTCTAGTTTTGGCCTAAAGAGTGCTCTTGTGAATATCTCTTGTGTTTCTTGGTGAACATATGTATGCATTTCTCCTTAGGGGTGGACAGAGCTTTACTTACGACTGTTAATTCTACAAAAATTTTATTAAGTTTTATAATTTCATCAGTAAATTTCGAAGACCATCCTAAGCCTAACAAAAAACACTCATTTACTCTGGAACAATTATATACTTCCTAGAGAAAGTCCTAGAAAACGATCTAGGAATCTAAGAGAGTCATGAGTTTAATTCTAGATTTTCATAATGCCCTTCATCCCAGAGATGTTTCATGTTTTGGTATACTTCTTATCAGGTAGTTTCTTTTTAACCCTGACCAATGTACTTGAACTCTTTTTTTTCCCCACTGAGAACTCTTTATAGTTGTCTAATACAGGGATGCAAATTGGCTGCAAATGTATTATTAAACCGGTGTAATTTAAAATAAATACATAAAAGTACACTCATAAATGTGCTTTTAATTTAAGTTCATAGCTAACATTTTTAATGATGTCTTTTGAATTCTTGACAAATCCACAAAAATTTACTGTGCTTGGAGGTAAACTTCCAAAAGGTAAGGTACCTTCCCTTTACTATGACTTGACATTAAAAAAAAAAATGCATTGCTGATTTAATTTTTACTGATTTAAAAGCTAAGGTTTAGTTCTTAATGGCTATTTTACAAATAAGTCTTCATTCTCAACATACCATTAATAACCTTTTTTTTGGGAGGAAGGGGATTTTGAATTTTATTACAATTTCAGATTTTAAATTGTGAGCATAGTGCAGAGAACCCTCTGTACACTTAACCAAACTCAGTAGTTTTTTTTTTTAGCACTTTGCCCCATTTGCTTACTTGCTTTACATAAATGTATTTTTTAAACTGTTTAAGGGTAAATCATAGATATCATGCTCTTTTAACCCAAATACATTGTTATGTATATCCTAAAGTATAAGAATATTCTATTATATAACACCAGTATAGTTATTAAAGTCAGGCAATTTCACACGGTTCCAGAACTAATTATGAAATTTAGTTATATTCAAATTTCTGCATTTCTCTTATTAATACCTTTTGTAGTGAAGTCCTCCCAACCCCCTCCCCAAATCCAGGTTTAAGACTCAATCCAGGTTTACACATTTAGATTTTTCTTTAATCTTTTTTTAAAAATTAATTTAGAGAAAGAGGGAGAGAAAGGGAGAGCAGGCAGTGGGGAGGGGCAGAGGGAGAGAGAATGAGAATCTTCAATCAGACAGATCATGACCTGAACCAGAATCAAGAGTTGCTGCCTAACTGCCTGAGCCACCCAGGCACCTCTTGATTTTTCTTCAATCTGAAAAAAGTTGTTTAGCCTATTCATTTATTTACTTATTTATTTATTTGAGAGAGAGTGAGTGAGCACACGTGCAAGTACAGGAGCCGGTAAGGGGGAGGGCAGAGGGAGAGACTCTGAAGCAAACTGTGCACTAAGTGTAGAGCCCCACGCTGGGATCACTCTCACAACCCTATCATGAGATGAGCTGAATTCTCATGTTTAACTGATTCAGCCACCCAGGCTTCCCTCCTCACTCCATTATTATGGGAGTGGATGTGGATCTTTCATAACCTTAAAACATACTAATTTGTGAAATAGTCTCATTTGTCTTTGATGTCTTCTCTTTTAATGACTGTTGTGATTTATAATTAGAAATATATATTTAGGGGTTGCTGGGTGGCTCAGTGGGTTAAGCCTCTGCCTTAAGCTCAGGTCATGGTCCTGGGGTCCTGGGATTGAGCCTGGCATGGGGTTTTCTGCTCAGCAGAGAGCCTGCTTCCTCCTCTCTCTCTGCCTGCCTCTCTGCCTACTTGTGATTTCTGTCAAATAAATTAAAAAAAAATCTTTAATAAAAAAGAAATACATATGTCTTAGTCCCATTTCTTGTAGTTTTATAGTGATGACAGGAATAGATTTGTCTTCTGTTAATGAGTCAAATTTAGGACACACCTAAGGTTAGCAGCTGGTTGCCAGGAGAATCAACCATGTGATAAATGGGCCGGAACTTTCCACAAGTTAGTATGTATTCTGCGGTCTTTTGGGACGAAGTCCTTAACTTACGGTATTTGATGCTATCTCCAGGTGGGTAGCATCCGAATTGACTGGAATGTTAGGGTGCCCGACTGGGGTTGGAGAATTGTTTCTTGGTGTGAGGGAAAACCATATGCTAGAATTGGGTCCAAGATGGTAATGACTTTGGACCAAATGATCATGCTATGCTGTAATCACTTACATTAAGCTTTTATGGTTTCCAGTGTTTTGTGGTTAAAATTAGCAGTGTGAGGGCTGGGCAAAATGTATGAAGAGGAAAGAGAGAAACATGCTTTCAGTTGTCAAATGAGTGAGTCAGAGGAGTAAAAGGCATAGGAAATACAGTCAGTGATACTGTGATAATGTTGTATGGTGACAGAGGGTAGCTACACTTGTGAGCAGCATAATGTTTAAACTTGTTAAATCACTATGTTGTACACGTGAAACTAATGTAACTGTGTGTCAACTATACTCAGACATTTTAAACTAAAATAGTAAAATCAGCACTTGTGATGGTCATCTTATTATCTCAAGGCTTTGCCTACATCCTTATTTATCTCTTTAGAATAAATTATAGATTTACTCATTTATTTATTGATTATTCTGTATTCTAATTCTAGAAACAGAATTGGTAAGTTAAATGGGGCACTCATATTTAAGGTTTGTTTCTATACTGCCCACTATCTCTACTGACAGTGTTCAGCAGTGTATAAAAGTGTTGGTATGAATCTCTGCAAATTTAGGATTTTAAATGTTTTAAAATAATAGTCATGTGCTTTCAACCTCAAAACTATGTATGCATTAATTAATAACTATTTGTTTCATAGGTTGACATCAGGTTTTATTTTAATTTTTTAAGTTGAATTAGTGTATTTGTTTTCTCTTTTAGGAATACTTTTAGTCGGACCACCAGGGACAGGAAAGAACCTTCTTGCTCGAGCTGTGGCTGGAGAAGCTGATGGTCCTTTTTATTATTCTTCTGGATCAGAATTTGATGAAATGTTTGTGAGTGTGGGAGCCAGCCATATCAGAAATTTATTTAGTACGTTTTAATGTACTTTTCATGCAATACGTAATTTTGTTAATTTTAGGGGAAGAGGGATTTTTACCTATTTGTTATTCAATTATGATTGATAGCTGACCTCGCCATTGTGAGGTTTTGGTTTTAGGTAATTTAATGTGTGACCTAAAACAGAACTGTACTTTCCCAAATAGAGAGCTAGAAGTGTTAGGTGAGCTTGGGGCCTGTTGAAAAGCTGGATTTTCTGTTGTCCTTTTTATCTTATTCATTAATTCAACTTAAAAAATAAAAATAAAACCTGATGTCAACCTATGAAACAAATAGTTATTAATTAATGCATACATAGTTTTGAGGTTGAAAGCACTTGACTATTATTTTAAAACAAAGTAAAACATATGTCTCTAGTAGTGATTCTCTTCAGGAACTTCTTTAAAACTATCTTATTCATTAATTCAGTAGTATGTAATTAAGGAATAGTTAGCCTCAGATCTGACTGTGGCTTGTACAGTCAGAAGAATGAATACTTGGTTGTTTTTATAATATATCATTTTATATGATACAGTTTTTTTTCTGAGGCTACCATTCTTAAATCAGTTTTAAAGAAAAGAAAGAGAACTCATTTTTATGGACTTCTTCTTAATGAATGTCTTTTGTTGCCTTTGACAGTTTTACAGGTTTTTTAATACTTACATGATTTTGTTCAAAAAACATTGATTTCATTAAGGTTATTTGTATCTCTTCTCTTTTCCTAGGGGAAGCAAAAGCAAATGCTCCCTGTGTTATATTTATTGATGAATTAGATTCTGTTGGTGGGAAGCGAATTGAGTCTCCAATGCATCCATATTCAAGGCAGACTATAAATCAGCTTCTTGCTGAAATGAATGGGTAATTGAATCTTCATCTGTCTTTGGGATATGGTAATATATTTGGGAACATTAGAGAAATAGCGGGGCATCTGGCTAAGTCAGTGGAGCATGCAGCTCTTCCTCTCGGAGTTGTACATTTGAGCCCCATGTGGGGTATAGAGATTACTTTAAAATAAAATCTTAACAAAAATAGAAAGAAAGAGGAAAAATTGTAGGCAACAGAGTAGTCTCTGTGTATGAAGTCAAGACAAGCTGCATTCTCTGTATTGTGTTCTTTCCATTACTAGTGGGGTGACTGAGGTATCAACCTTTCTTAATTGGTGACTCTATACCTTTTTTCATTGATTGTATCATGACAGGAAAGTGATGATTCCCATTGAGAATACTAGTCTGTTTGGAGACGTAAAGAGTGTTTGCTGGTTCCTACAAAATTCGTGACTCACTTTTAGTGTTGTGGTAGGTTAAAAGTTTGCATGAGTGTTTATAATATAAAGAGCAAGAAGTGGGGTTGCTTTGGAAGAAGGAAAGACTTCTTTTTTTTTTAAGATTTTATTTATTTGACAGAGAGAGATCACAAGTAGAGAGGCAGGCGGGGTGGGGGGGAGCAGGCTCCCTGCTGAGCAGAGAGAACCTGATGCGGGGCTCCATCCCAGGACCCTGAGACCATGACCTGAGCCAAAGGCAGAGGCTTTAACCCGCTGAGCCACCCAGGTATCCCAGAAGGAAAGACTTCTTAAAACCATGTATGACCTTTTGGAACCAAACAGGAAGTCTAGGAGCAAATAATTTGAATTGGTAAGCTTGAGGATAATTTTTCACAAATTAGGTTCCCTAGCCTTTTCTGTCCGGTCCTGTCTTCCTAAGTAGAACAAATATTGTGAAGGCATGTAATCATAGATGACTTTGTGATTTATTGTTAGCAGTTTTATTGAGTACTGGCCTAGTAATATTTGTTCTTTTAAAAAAATAATAGGGATGTCTTATCACTTTGGGTATAAAAAGGATCAGTCCCTTTTCTTTACTGTTACCAAATTTAATGATAGTTTCGTGTAGAGCATTTCTATATGTGTATTGTTTTAATTTTCAGTGAAATGTTACTTTCCTTCTTTTTTACTAGCTTTAAACCCAGTGAAGGAGTTATAATAGGAGCCACAAGCTTCCCAGAGGCATTTGATAAGTATGTATTAAAAGACCGTTTTTTACAAGTACTGATACATACTGAGACGTGGACGCACTTTAAAAGAGAAGGAAGCCCATCACCAAACATCACATATGATCTGTTTATGTGAAATGTACAGAATCCGCAAATCGGGGGCAACAGAGAGTAGATAAGTGGCTGCCAGGAGGAGGAAAGAATGAAGAGTGACTGTTGGTGGCTATGGGATTTCTTTTGGAGTGGGGGAATCAAAATATTCTTAAGTTAGATTGTTGGGGCGGCGGAAGTGGCTCCCGGGCTGGGACTTGAGTGTTTGTGTTTTGGTTCGCGGCGGAGCCGGCGGCTAGCCTGAGGGGAGGAGGCAGAGGAGGGAGGAGGAGGAAGAATTAGTCGGAACTCGAGCGCCGGCGGCGGTGAAGGAGGAGAAAGGAAAGAGGAAGGCGGAGCGGAGAGAGGCGGAGCCGGAGCCGGACGGGGGCGGCCCCACGGCACGATCCCCGCACGGTCCAGTCTGAGGGGAGCGGCCTGAGGAGGAGACGCGCCGCCACCGTCTAAGCCACCGCCACTGCTTCAGCCTCTTCTCGGGCTACGCCTGGGACTTGCTGCCGGGAGGCTTCAGCCCCGCGGCTCCGCGTGCTGCCGCCTCAGGTTTCTCTACATCTAGAAAGAAAAAAATGGACACCTTGCATCCTGGAAGTTCATTTAAGAGACTGAAATTAGGGACTTCTTTCAAATTTGGACATGGCTAATCGAGGAGCAACAAGACCCAACGGGCCAAATACTGGAAATAAAATATGCCAGTTCAAACTAGTACTTCTGGGAGAGTCTGCTGTTGGGAAATCCAGCCTAGTGCTTCGTTTTGTGAAGGGCCAGTTTCATGAATTTCAAGAGAGTACCATAGGGGCTGCTTTTCTAACCCAAACTGTGTGTCTTGATGACACAACAGTAAAGTTTGAAATATGGGATACAGCTGGTCAAGAACGATACCATAGCCTGGCACCAATGTACTACAGAGGAGCACAAGCAGCCATAGTTGTATATGATATCACAAGCGAGGAGTCCTTTGCCAGAGCCAAAAACTGGGTTAAAGAACTTCAGAGGCAAGCCAGTCCTAACATTGTAATAGCTTTATCAGGAAACAAGGCTGACCTTGCAAATAAAAGAGCTGTCGATTTCCAGGAAGCACAGTCCTATGCAGATGACAACAGTTTATTATTCATGGAGACATCAGCCAAAACATCGATGAATGTAAATGAAATATTCATGGCAATAGCTAAAAAGTTGCCAAAGAATGAACCACAGAATCCAGGAGCAAATTCTGCAAGAGGAAGAGGAGTAGACCTTACTGAACCCACGCAGCCAACCAGGAGTCAGTGTTGTAGTAACTAAACCTCCAGTTTGAACTTGCTGGAATTTTCTTCTGCTTCCTAAATGTTAATGACAGTGGAATTGGAGCATTTAAACAGCCCAGTATGACTTCCAAAAAGAAGAGACTTATGATAGAGTCAAGTTTCTAATACAGAATTATTTTAAGTGTTTTGAACTTAATTTTTAATAACATGCATGTGACCCTCTGACTAATGTTTCAGAAGTAGAAGGGGGAAATGAGAGTTGTGCGTGTACGCTTGTTTCCTTGGACGGTTAGGGAATCATTTCTCGTCACCAGGGATAGAGTCAAAGGATGATGTAAACCCACAGTTAACCAGCCACTTCTATGTAAAAGATTTGGAACTTATTAATTTGGGCTTTTCAAAAACAGTCTTTTTTTAGAAGGAGGTTCTAAAAATATTTATGCTTAGCTACAGTATTCAGGCAACTGGTAATTTCTTAGTATGCATATTTAAAATGTACATTCCACATTTTAACAAGTTAACCACAAGAAAACAGTCCCACATCTTCAGGGGGGAAAACACGAACATTAGTGGTATCTAAAGTATAGCCAGTCCTGATATTTTTAGTGGGGTTAAAAAAAAGTCAAATGTAACCTCATCTTGTTTTAAGAGTATGAATACTGATAAATGCATCTTAATGGATAGTGTTCCCTTCAAACAGGTGAGCTCTTCAGCAGAAGTGGAACGAACCAGGTGTCTGTGATTTCTGTTTAATCACTGCTAGCCATTACATAGGTTTTATTGTTTGGGGGAAGGGAGGGAGCTTTTGTTCCCTTTGGACATAATATAGTCAATGCACTAACAATTATGTACATTCAAACTTGATTATTTTAAATTCGATCTTCAGCTGTACTGTAAATAGGGTACTGCACTGTAGTCTCCATATATGTTTATTACTTTCCTGTAATATTTAAGAATTACTTAAAAGTATACAAAATGTACAGTTACTAAAACAGCTAATTTTTCCTTTTCTCTCCCTTTGAAAGGAAGGGGCTTCTGTTCCTACATGGCTTAGAACCATAATAAACAATGTACCAGTAATTTGTAACATAAGTATTGCAGTATGTTAGTAACAATCTTGCAGGCTTGTTTTCCAAAGTTCATTTTATTTTGATCAGTTCAGTATATTGCACTAATTGTTCTAGGTATTTTCATTATATGAAATCTACCATGTGTCAGAGATGATTTAATCTATTTAAGTGTTGAACTGCTAGCAGAACTTGTACATTACAGTAATTCAGAATTAGTAAGGAAAACAGTTCACCAGTGTTTAGTTTTATATTGAGGTACTCAGGTTGGAATAAAGTGGTATAAAAAAGCAAAAAAAAAAAAAAAGTTAGATTGTTGGTAATTGCACAAATCTGACTATATTAAAAACCACTGGATTATCTACTTTGAATTCTGTGATGTGTGAATTAAATTTCAGTAAAGTTGTTAAAAGAATCTTCTGACAACTTTATATCACAAAAGTCTGGGGGTGGTGGAGAGTATTTTTAAAATAAAATTTATAGCAGTTTTAAATTTTTAAATTTTATCAATGAAGTTATTCATATTTTAATTTGATCTAATAGTTTTTTTTGTAATCTTTGCCTAAGTCTGTGGTTTAACATTCTATACTTAAAGCAGTTGTGATAGGAAGCTATCACAGTGTAGCTTTCATAATAGACTGCTGTAGAATTATTGTTCCTAGAGCGACTAGCTCTCATGTTTTTGTTTATGTGGATTGCCTGCTATCTATCTCTATCAACCTTTGTTCTGCCTTCTGGTTATTGAACCTGTTACTTGAGCCATGTTTTACAAGGAGTTCTCTGAATATTTATATTCAGAATGCCAGTCTAGGCTGGAATAGGTGATGGGGATTAAGGAACACACTTGTGATGAGCAGTGGGTGACGTGTGGAATTGTCGAATCACTGTACTGTACACCTGAAACTAACATAGCACTGTATGTTGGCTATCCTGGAATTGAAATAAGAAACAAACCTCCATCCAAGATAATAATCTTCAAATATTTAATGTTAATGGATATGAGAGGCATTAACTTGCAACATTTAATCATATTTACTCTTCCAAACATGAAAATATCTATCAAATGATACTAGAACTTTTATTTTTATTTATTTATTTTTAAAAATTACTTTTCAGCGTACTAGAGTTCATTGTGTAGACACCACACCCAGTGCTCTATGCAATACATGCCCTACATGATACCCACCACCAGGCTGGCCCAACTTCCCACCCACCACCCCTTCAAAACCGTCAGATGGTTTTTCAGAGTCCACAGTCTCTCATGGTTCATCTCCCCCTCCAATTTCCCTCAACTCCCTTCCTCTCCATCTTCCATGTCCTCTGTGTTATTTTTTATGCTCCACAAATAAGTGAAACCATATAATAATCGACTCTTTCTGCTTCACTTATTTCACTCAGCATAATCTCTTCCAGTCCCATCCATGTTGATACAAAAGTTGGGTATTCATCCTTTCTGATGGAGGCATAATACTCCATAGTGTATATGGACCACATCTTTATCCATTCGTCCATTGAAGGGCATCTTGGTTCTTTCCACAGTTTGGTGACTGTGGCCATTGCTGCTATGAGCATTGGGGTACAGATGGCCCTTCTTTTCACTACATCTGCATCTTTGTGGTAAATACCAGTAATGCAATTGCAGGGTCATAGGGAAGCTCTATTTTTAATTTCTTAAGGAATCTCCACACTGTTCTCCAAAGTGGCTGCACCAACTTGCATTCCTGCCAACAGTGTAAGAGGGTTCCCCTTTCTCCACATCCTCCCAACACATGTTGTTTCCTGTCTTGTTAATTTTGGCCATTCTAACTGGTGTAAGGTGGTATCTCAATGTGTTTTTAATTTGAATCTCCCTGATGGCTAGTGATGATGAAATTTTTTCATGTGTCTTAAAGCAAAAGTATTTTTGTTCTAACAAACACATTTTTAAGCATTAGGCACTTACAATTTTATAGTGTCAGTGATAAAATAATTCTAATTTAAAAACCATGAGAGACTCTTAACCATAGGAAACAAACCTAGGGTTTCTGGAAGGGAGGTGGTTAGGGGATGGGGATTAAGGCAGACACTTGACGTGATGAGCACTGGGTGTTATACACAGCTGATGAATGATTGAACTCTACATCTGAAGCTAATGATATATTGGTATGTTGGCTAATTGAATTTAAATTTAAAAACAAAATTGGTAGAAGTATTAAATATATGTATATATACTGAGCTAAAGGAAGATCTATAGTCTTAGTAAAAATTTAAAAGCAAAGTTCAAATTAATGGATATAAATTCTTACAAAATACTATAATCTATCTATCTATATATATTACATATCCTACTTTATGTATTATCTAATGCTCTGTATAGCTATAGATGATATATGTTTGTATATATAGAAATCAAAGCCATGTCTATCCAAGTGTGTGTTCAGAATCTTAACTTTTTTTATTGTCCCCCTATGGTTATACTTGTCACTGAAAACATGTAATATCTTTGTGAATTAAAAAAAGTAATAAAGAAAATATGAACAATTATAAAACAGATAACAAGTGGAAAAAACCACAAAGCTCCATCCAGCTTCTGGTTGTCGTTATCTTTTCATCTTGTCTTCAGAGTGTCAGATATGGACCCACAACTCCATGGTCGATAATCTTCAACAAAGCAGGAAAAAATGTTTAGTGGAAAAAAAGACAGTCTCTTCAATAAATGGTGTTGGGAAAACTGGACATCTATGTACAGAAGAATGAAGCTTGATGACTCTCTTATGCCATATACAAATATAAACACATATATGAAAGGTCTTAACATGAGGAAGGACTCTATCAATATCCTAAATCAGAACATGTCAAGGTAACTCCTTCAACATTGGCCACAGCAACTTCTTTCAAGACATGTCTCCAAAGGGAAAGGAAACAAAAGCAAAAAAGAATTTGGAGGACTTCATCAAAATCAAAAGCTTTGTCACAGCAAAGCTGGTTGCCTCCAACAAAAGTAGGAGGCAACCCATGAAACAAGATAATGTATTCAAAAACAACAGTACAGACTAAGGGCTGATATCCAAGATCTATAAACTCAAACTCAAACTCAATACACACAAAACAGACAATCAGGTCAAAAAACAGGCAGAAGACATGAACAGACACTTCTCCAAAGAAGACATACAAATGGCTAACAGACACATGAGAAAATGTTTATCATCACTAGCCATCACGGAAATTCTAATCAAAACCACATTGAGATACCACCTTACACCAGTTAGAATGGCCAAAATTAACAAGACAGTAAACAACTTGTGTTGGAGAAGATGTGAAGAAAGGGGAACCCTCTTACACTGTTGGTGGGAATGCAAGTTGGTACAGCCACTTTGGAGAACAGTGTGGAGATTCCTTAAGAAATTAAAAATAGAGCTTCCCGATGACTATGTAATTGCACTACTGGGTATTTACCCCAAAGATACACATGTGGTGAAAAGAAGGGCCATCTGTACCCCAATGTTCATAGCAGCAATGGCCACAGTCACCAAACTGTGGAAAGAACCAAGATGCCCTTCAGTGGACAAATGGATAAAGAAGAGGTGTTCCATATACACTATGGAGTATTGTGCCTCCATCAGAAAGGATGAATAAGCAACTTTTGTTGGATGGGACTGGTAGAGATGATGCTAAGTAAAATAAGTCAAGCAGAGAGAGTCAACTATCATAAGATTTTGCTTATTTGTGAAGCATAAGGAGTAACACGGAGGACATGGGGAGATGGAGAGAAGGGAATTGGGGGAAACTGGAGGGGGATATGAACCATGAGAGCCTGTGGACTCTGAGAAACAAACTGAAGATTTTGGAGGGGAGGAGGTGGGAGGTTGGGTGAGCCCTGTGGTGGGTATTATGGAGGGCATGTATAGCATGGAGCACGGGGTGTGGTGTATAAACAATGAATCCTGAAACATTGAAAAGAAATTTTAAAAATAAATTAAAAAAAGAGTTTAATTAACAGATTAAATAAATAAATAAAATGATTAAATATAAATAAATTATTATAACTATAAATGAATGAAATGATTAAATATAAAATAAACAATTAAAATAATAAATTAAGTTTAGTAATTTTAGTTTAAAAATCTATAATTTATTTATTTATTTATTTTTAAATTATTAAATAAACATATAATGTATTTTTATCCCCAGGGGTACAGGTATGTGAATCATCAGGTTTACACATTTCACAGCACTCACCATAGCACATACCCTCCCTAATGTCCATAACCCCCTCACCCTCTCCCGACCCCCCCACCCCAGCAATGCTCAGCCTATTTTGTGAGATTGAGTCTTTTATGGTTTGTCTCCCTCCTGATCCCATCTTGTTTCATTTATTCTGTTCCTATCCCCCAAATCCCCCACATTGCATCTCCACTTTCTCATATCAGGGAGATCTCTGATAGTTGTCCTTCTCTCATTGACTTATTTTGCCAAGCACAATACCCTCTAGTTCCATTCATGTCATCACAAATGGCAAGATTTCATTTCTTTTGGTGGATGCAATATATATATACATATATATATATATGTATATATATATATATGACACATCTTCTTGATCCATTCATCTGTTGATGGACATCTAGGTTCTTTCCATAGTTTGGCTATTGTGGACATTGCTGCTATAAACATTCGGGTGCACGTGTCCCTTTGGAGCACCACGTTTATATCTTTAGGGTATATACCCAGTGGTGCCATCACTGGGTCATACGGTAGCTCTATTTTCTGCTTTTTAAGAAACCTCCATGCTGTTTTCCAGAGTGGTTGCACCAGCTTGCATTCCACCAACAGTGTAGGAGGGTTCCTTTCTCCACATCCTCGCCAGCATCTGTCATTTCCTGACTTGCTAATTTTAGCCATTCTGACTGGTGTGAGGTGGTATCTCATTGTGGTTTTGATTTGTATTTCCCTGATGCCAAGTGATGTGGAGCATTTTTTCATGTGTCTGTTGGCCATCTGGATGTCTCTTTGCAGAAATGTCTGTTCATGTCCTCTGCCCATTTCTTGATTGGATTATTTGTCCTTTGGGTGTTGAGTTTGCTGAGCCCTTTATAGATTTTGGATTCTAGCCCTTTGTCTTATATGTTGTTTGCAAATATTTTCTCCCATTCTGCCAGTTGTCTTTTTGGTTTTGTTGACTGTTTCCTTTGCTGTGCAAAAGCTTTTGATCTTGATGATGTCCTAATAGTTCATTTTTGCCCTTGCTTCCCTTGCCTTTGGCGATGTGCCTAGGAAGAAGTTGCTGTGGCTGAGGTCAAAGAGGTTGCTGCCTGTGTTCTCCTCAAGGATTGGGTGGATTCCTTTCTCACATTGAGGTCCTTCATCCATTTTGAGTCTATTTTCATGTGTGGTGTAAGGAAATAGTCCAATTTCATTTTTCTGCATGTGACTGTCCAATTTTCCGAACACCATTTGTTGAAGAGGCTGTCTTTTTTCCAGTGGACATTCTTTCCTGCTTTGTTGAAGATTAGTTGACCATAGAGTCGAGGGTCTATTTCTGGGCTCTCTATTCTGTTCCATTGATCTATGTGTCTGTTTTTGTGCCAGTACCATACTATCATGATGATGACAGCTTTGTAAGAGAGCTTGAAGTCTGGAATCATGATGCCACCAACTTTGGCTTTCTTTTTCAATATTCCTTTGTCTATTCGAGGTCTTTTCTGATTCCATATAAATTTTAGGATTATTTGTTTTCTTTCTTAGAAAAAAATGGATGGTATTTTGATAGGGATTGCATTAAATGTGTAGATTGCTTGAGGTAGCATAGACATTTTCACAATATTTGTTCTTCCAATCCATGAGCATGGAATATTTTTCCATTTCTTTGTGTCTTCCTCAATTTTTTTCATGAGTACTTTATAGTTTTCTGAGTATAGATTCTTTGCCTCTTTGGTTGAGTTTATTTCTAGGTATCTTATGGGTTTGGGTGCAATTGTAAATGGGATTGACAAAATTTAGCAATTTTCAAAAAAATTCTTTTTTTAAAAAGGAATGTTTTCTTGAGAATATTTAGATAATTGTTGAAGATAAATATAAGTGGTTTTAGATGAATGTAAAATATGAAATAATAGAAAAAGCACATAAAATGTCATCACTTTGGACCAAAAAGAAGCAAACTGTAAAACAAAACATAGGAAAATATTATGGACCCACTTGAGTAATAAATGCAGCTATTAAATTAAGCTCTAGTATTTTCAAGGACAGGTGAATCAATTTATAAAACCTGATATGTTGGGGCACCTGGGTGGCTCTGTAAGTGACTGCCTTCAGCTCAGGTCACGATCCTGGAGTCCCAGGATCGAGTCCCACATCGGGCTCCCATCTCCATGAGGGAGCTTCTCCCTCTGACATTCTCCCCTCTCATGCTCTCTCTCTCTCAAATAAAAGTAAATAAAATCTTTAAAAAAAAGCCTGGTATGTTTCCTTTAATAGGGGTAGCTTTTATAAAGGTACATATAATACTAAACACTTAAGTATAAAGTATTTCAAGATGAAATTCAGAAAACAAAATGTTTTCTGAATGTTTTCAGCTGTGCTTAGGCTAATAACAGTTTAGGTTATAATTTAAAGATTTATAAATCATGTCTGGCAACTCTGCATTTCTTTATTTTTCACAAAGTTGTCTAAATTTAAGAACTTTTGTGATGTGTCCTAATGGGATTTTAATGATTTATTTAATGGCAATTTTGGTTTTCCTTTAGAAAAAGTAAGTTTATTTTGTAGTTACAGTGATATAAATATTTTAAGTTCTAGTTCAGGATAGTTATTTTCTTTTTTCTTTTGGAATATGAGTCATTTGTGAAGAGTCATTTTGGAATTTTAATATTGTGTTTATCTACATAGCTGTGGATCCAGAAATTGTAGCTCGAGGTACTGTTGGCTTTTCTGGAGCAGAGTTGGAGAATCTTGTGAACCAGTCTGCATTAAAGGCACCTCTTGATGGAAAAGAAATGGTTACCATGAAGGAACTAGAGTTTTCCAACGATAAAATTCTAATGGGTAGGTTCTTTTTTCTTTTTCATTTTCCCTGTCTTACACTGTTCATTATATTAGAGAATAAATTCTTTTTGAGAAAAGTGTTATAATAAAGAAAGTTATAGGAGCAAGAAAATATTTACTCCAAAGTAGCCACACAACTGGGCCTCTTACAGAACAAATACAGTTTATATGATTATACAGTTTGGGGGCAGGGGGTGCCTATGTGTTTACTCTTGTCTGGTATAGCTGATAAAAGAATAATTGTACTGATAAAAGAAAAATTTTTCTAATTTTAAGTATTTGATTTTAAATCTTGAATGAACTTCAGAACAATTTCGTTGTGACATTTCTTGTTTAAATTTATTTTCTGGAAATAGGATTAAACTTTCCTGGTTGATAGTAAGGAGTAAGAGGACAGCTCTTACAAATTTGATTGTCAGTTGGCAACTTATTTTGGTTTAAAATAACTTATTAATGATATTAAGTCATGTCACTCTAAGAATTGCTTAAAGGCAAGTGGGTTTCATTCATCTAAATATACCTTACTAATGGAATAATTTTATTCAATTAAATTTTTATCCTTAGGGCATGAATGTAGAAGCATGGAGATTGACAATAAAAACAAAACCATCACAGGATATCACGAATCCGGTCATGCTATTATTGCATATTACACTAAGGACGCAATGCCTATCAACAAAGCTACAATCATGCCAAGAGGGCCAACACCTGGACATGTATCTTTTTTTCCCCCTCTTTTCCTTAAAATAACACTCTCTAAAAGCTGTAGGAAACTGTTGAGGAAAACAATTTAAAAGAAAATTCAACTAAGTTCTAAGTTTGCTGATAACTTTCTTCTTTAACATTCTGAACCATTGTGAGATCAGAGATACTCATGAACTTATATGCTAATAAAGAATACTAAGAATTCAAATATTATATATCTACATGATGAAATTTAAGTCTTGAATGACAACAAAGTATCATTCTTAAATATGTCACTGCTTTTTTCCCTCCACAAAGAAATTAGGTTAGTGGTTCCATAGTCCTTTAAGATTTTTCTCACTGAGTACAAGTTTCATTTTCTTATCTTTCTAACGATAGACATTTTAAGCCCTTTACAGCACCTGTGTACAAGTCCATCCTCTTGCAGCATTATCCTATTGCAGGGTTATAGAGCTATGACATGTAAAATGAACTTTTGCTTTGTAAGGAATTTTTCTTCCTTTGTATAATGCCAGTTTTGTCATTAGTCTCTGAGACCAACTCTACTAAATGTCTGAACTGTCAGCATCATGACATTAAGTGCTATAGCAAGAGCCAGATGATAATTCTAATCATTAATGTAAATATTTCCAACTGTGTCTGGAGTTTTTCTTTGTTTCCAATTGTCTAGGTGTCCCTCTTGCCTGAGAATGACAGATGGAATGAAACTAGAGCTCAGCTGCTTGTGCAGATGGATGTTAGTATGGGAAGAAGAGGGGCTGAGGAGATTATTTTTGGAACTGACCATATCACAACAGGTTGGCTGTAAAGAATGGCTTTAGTTCATATTGTGCTTGCTGATATAAAAATATTTTAAAATATTGAGTCTATGTATATTTTTAAATTTTAGGGGCTTCCAGTGATTTTGATAATGCAGCCAAAATTGCAAAGCGGATGGTTACCAAAATTTGGAATGAGCGAAAAGGGAATAGCTAATTTTACCCCTCGCTCATGTATCAAATGATTTGCCAAGTGTCTCCTTATGAGACAGGGTTCTTTTTTTATTCTTGAGACTTTATTTTATTTATTTATTTTATTGGAGAGAGCGTGCATGAGAGGGGGGATGGTCAGAGGGAGAAGCAGACTCCCAGCTGAGCAGGGAGCCCAGTGCAGGACTTGATCCTAGGACGCCCGCACCATGACTGGAGCTGAAGTGAGTCTCTTAACCCACTGAGCTACCCCAGGCACCTTAGGAGAGAGGGTTCTTGTTATAAACTGGTAACATTTACTTTCCCCCTCTCATTCCGAGTAGATTTGTCACAGCTCATTCTAAACTAAACTTTTTTTTTTTTTTTTTTTGAGTGCTAAAGTATAGTATTCACTTTCCATTCTTGCTGCTTGGACAATAGTAGTATGTCATGAGTTAAGCAAACAATAAGATATCCTGTTTCTGTTCATATGACATAAAACTTCTGTTTGCTGAGCTTGCTTACTTTGCCCTTCCCATGTATTTCACTCTCCTACGTTATCACTGTGGCTTCATACAGCACTTCTAGTAACTACATTGTGGATTTCTGGATTTAGAATAGTGGCAAAGGTTTTCTAAGAAGGTACTCAGAACCATACTTGGGATTTTAAAGTTTCTCTCTTGTTCATGCTTTTTAGTCTTACACTTTCAGAAGAATGATGAAATTTCTATCCTGAATTTCTTCCTTGCCCTTGATGAGGTTTCCTTAAGTATAGGATAGTACTTCCTCTGTTTACATGCATTAGTGGTTTCGGGTGTTTCTGTTCAATTTCTTTCTTTTCATTTGTTTTAGCTTGGAGTTATGATCTACAGTGATACTGGGAAACTGAGTCCAGAAACTCAATCTGCTATTGAACAAGAAATTAGAATCCTTCTAAGGGTAATAATTCCTTTTTTTCTGTGCTTATTCATCTGTCTAGTCATTAATGTGCCTAAATAGGTGCTACCAGAAGATAATGGTTATCCCCTGTGTAGAGCTGTCACTATATATAATCAAGAGAATGAGTGCACCATTGAAGCCACGATTTCAGTATGTAGTTGGGAGCCTCTGGTCATAGACTGAATCTTTATTTTATTGTGGCCATAGGCTAGGAACTGTCAATATCAGTAATTTTAAATATTCTACATCATCTGTAAAACGATAGTGTTGTTAGAATAGGGAGGATATTTGATTATTTGAATCTTTATTAGTTTTTCACTCTGAAACATATTTTATTCCACAAATATTAGTTGCTTTGTGCCTCGCTGTGTACATACACTGAGAATGAAGCATAAAGGTCTTTGAAAACAAAAGCCTTTTTGATTGCAGGGTCCAGTACAGAGTACGTGAGCGTCAATTCAGTGAGATGAGTGAGTAGGTTCTGTGTAATCTGCTTAAGGCAGTGCAGATGCTTGGATTAGGGCAGTGAGAGGGGAAATTGAGAAAAATGAAAGCATTCAAGAGATTCTGATCTAGTGGAATCGAATGCCTTTCTGATATTTGGGTGAGAGTGCAGCTAAATTACGTAACAAAGCTGTGTTCTCGATTTCTGCCTGGTGCCATCTAGTTGTGTGCCATTGACTGAGAAACCACTGATGATGACCTAAGTTGGGGAAGTGTGTAGATTACAAGCTGAGTTTTATACATATTGAATTTGAAGTGTTTACTTTTTTTAAGGTTTTACTTGTTTATTTGAGAGAGAGCGAGAGAGCGTGAGCATAAAGTGGGGTGCATGAGGGGCAGAGGGAGAAGCAGATATCCCTGTTGAGCAGGGAGCCTGATGTGGGGCACGATCCCTGGACTCTGGGATCATGACCAGAGCTGAAGGCAGACACTTAACCAGCTCAGCTCCTGAATTTGAGGTGTCTTAGTGAAAATTTCACGTGGGGAGGGATACGTGGGTCTGGTGCTTAGTGCAGAGGTTGGATATGTGCATTCCATTTGGATGTACATGAAGGCAGGTCTTGGAATGGAAAAGACTGAGCTACGTGGCAGAAAGTCTAGTGAATGAGAACTGGAATTAGGGTTGTAGATGGCTGAATAAAGGATGTTGAAGTCAGATGGTGTAAACTTCAAAGAAATCATGCTTTATAGAAGAGGATGGTAAAGTAATCGTCTGTCAGTGGTGAGGGGAGCCATGGTCTCACCTCTTTACTCTGAAAGATCTGGGATAGGAGGGAATCAGTAGCTGTCAGTCGAGGGATTCAGAGTGTCCCCAGGAGGGCCAGGTTTTGATTAACTCAAGGAGGTAAAATCTTTAAAGTCTTTAAGTTTATGAAAAGTTTATATGTTGGAAAGGTTTAGAAGGTGTTTCAGAAGAGGAATTCTCTCTCCCTTGCCTGGATCTTTATTCCTTTTTTTAATGTTTATGTTATCTTGAGTAAATTATCTCTTCTAGTAGTAGAGCATTGGAAATACTCTTTCTTTGCTCTTAATCCTTTTCTGAAATGTTAAGCTTGCGAGGGCGTTAGGTACTCTTTCCACTAGATGGCACACTTACATTGTTATTAAGGAAAATGATGCTTAGTATACGTTTTAGGTTCAAATGTATATGAAACTTAAAGATATAAAAACCTTAGCATAGTCTCACATGTTACAGTGTACGGGTTTCATTCCAATGGAGTTTATAAAGTTAATACTAATTCATCCTAGGTTTTTAGTTTCAATATTCCATGACATATTTATAATACTTTATATGTTCTCTTTAATTTGATATTTCACTTGACCATAACAGTTTTGTTCAGAATGTCTAAGGATCTTTATTTTTAATAATTGTGTTATTTTTATATGACGTATGCTTCTTGGTGTTGTTAAACTCATTTTACAGTGATATAGTGGTCACTGACTGAGAGGTAAGTTGTTACCAAATAAGAATAGAAAAACAGATAAGTTTAGTATATATTTATGTATCTTTAAGTATATCTGTCTAAGTAGTCCTCACTTATCCATGTGATACATTTTGAGGTTAAAATAGAACATTTCCAAGTATGAAACTAATCTTTGAGAACCAAGGTTGCCTTATCTATCAATCAATTAATCAAGTAGGCTTCATGCTGGTGTTTAAAAGCTCCATGCCTTAAGAGACTCAATCTCATAAAACAAACTGAGGGTTGTTGGGGGGAGGTGGGGGGAGGGATCGGGTGGCTGGTTCTGGACAGCGGGGAGAGTATATGCTATGGTGAGTGCTGTGAAATGTGTAAGCCTGATGATTCACAAGCCCGTACCCCTGGGGCAAATAATACATTCTATGTTAATTTTTAAAAAGAGCTTCATGCTTTTATCTTTTATAAATAGAAATGAATATAGTTCACTTTTTTAAAGGCATATACTTTTTATGCTTTTTGCTTCTACTACGTTTTCTGCCTCTTAGATACCTCCTTTTTGTCATTTCAGGACTCATAAGAACGAGCGAAACGTATCTTGAAGACTCATGCAAAAGAGCGTAAGAATCTAGCAGAAGCTTTACTAACTTATGAGACTTTGGATGCCAAAGAGATTCAAATTGTTCTTGAGGGAAAGAAATTGGTAGTGAGATGATAACTTTTAATTCTTTTTTTTTTTTTTTAAGATTTTATTTATTTATTTGGCAGAGATCACAAGCAGGCAGAGAGGCAGGCAGAGAGAGAGGAGGAAGCAGGCTCCCTGCTGAGCAGAGAGCCTGATGCGGGGCTCTCGATCCCAGGACTCTGAGATCATGACCCGAGCCGAAGGCAGAGGCCCAACCCACTGAGCCACCCAGGCGCCCCGAAGATGATAACTTTTAAAATGGATGCATTGCTGGTTTTGCTGCAGGAATATATAAGTAGCATTTCCGTAGTCTCCTTTTGCGATGCTTTTCTCCCATTCTTGCCTTGGTATCACTCAAGAGTGTGAAACACTTTGCCTCTCTTTTTTCACATTTAATCTAATTCTGGTTATTCTCATGATGACACCTATGGTAAATTATCAACCTAGCAAATGTGTTAAGAAAAATAAAGAACTACTAGGACTGGAAGAAGCTTATTTGAGAAATGTTAATCAGTTATTCAGTTGAAAATAAGTAATGATTTTATGGTTGGTTCCTCTACTAGATGTAAATAAAAATTGTGCCTTTAGCTCTTGGGAAGTACTTTTACTTGGCAACGTAAAATTATCAAAGGCTTATCTTTGTTTTTATATAGTACCATTTATCTTTGATGAAGAAAGACTGCCGTTTGGCTCAAGTGAAGCATATTTCTATATAGGTCAGTGGAACCTTCATTAAGATGCACTTAATTATTGTGCTCCCGATTGTCCATATAAAAAATAGTTCTGTTTTTGTCTATCTAAGAGAGAATTGTAAATGTACAGATTTAATCAGAATTTAAATGATTACATCCTTTTAGAAATGCAGCTTGTATTTTCATGGTCTTTTTTTTGTTGTTGTTGTTTTATACATCATCATTCTTTCTAATGAAATTTATTTCAGAGCAGCAAATATTTTGTTAAATAAAAAGCAAGTCACTTCAAAATCTGAATAACTATACAATTTTGCTTGGTATTAAAAGATTAACCCCAAATCTCAGTCCTTTCAAAGTGAATTTTATTACCCTCCTGGTTATGGAAAATCATATTTGCTTTTCATTCAGATTTTGTGAATATGAACATGTTGTTACAGGATTTACAGATGACTTTATTTAACTGAATAGAGAATTATTTTAGAGCTCATTGTATTGGCTTTGCAACCAGATTATATTCTTGAAGTGATTTTATTAAAATTACCTACAGTTTTCTAATAACTTTTAAGCTGTATATGGTCTTAATTGAAGAAGTTGATAGAGGGAGTTTGCTATACAGTATCTTGCCTCTTTTTTTTTTTTTTGGTAGCTTTAAATCTTGATCTAATTTCAAACTTATAGAAATGTTACTTGAATAATACAAGGAACCCCGTGTACCTTTGGTCCAGATTCATTATCCCATTTTTTAATTGGCCACTTCCCTTTCCCCTTTCTCTCCTCTTTCATCCTTCCCTGTCACTCTCTCCTTCCTTCCTTCTCCCTGTGTGTATACATGTCTTTGTGTGGATGCAGGTTTTTATTTATCCTAGACAGACTTCTGGGGTAGAAGTTGCTGGGTCATGTAGTAAGTTTCTGTTTACCTTTTTACGGACCTGATGAAATGCATCATTCTCCGTATCTTCTACAGCATATTCTTAGAGACTTTTTGATAAAAATGTCATTCTTAGAGAGTCATTCTGGTGTGAATGAAATAATACCTCATGGATTAACATACGGTTAGCTACACTAGTGATATCCTCTCCTGTTTTATTGGCCGTGTGTATATTTTCTTTGGAGAAACATCCATTCAGAGCACCCTCACTGTCCCTTTTGGGTTGTCTTATTATGTGGTGTAAGAGATCATATATTCTGAACACAAGTTCTTTATCAATCTTGCTTTTTAAAAATCCAATTGACAATCTCTGTTTAGTGGAGTGTTTAGTTAATTCAGATTTAGTTTTGATATACTTGTTTCTTCACTTCCCACTTTGCTTTTTCTTTCCTGGTTTTCTCATATCTCAAGAGATCCTTCTGTTCCTCCTTTTTTGAGTTACATCTTAGTGATTGATCTAGGTATGACTGTGTGCATCTTGTCAGTCTACTCTAATTCTGGTCAAATGTGGGAACTTTGTTTCAGTAGATCTCATTTTCTTCTCTGTGCTCCTAGTGTCATATGTTATATCTGTGCATGTTACAGCAACTCAACAATACAGTGACATAACTAGTGCTTTATAGACTCTTCTTTCCACAGTCTTTCTCTGGGAATGTCATTTATTTTTGCCTTTGTTTTTTTAAGAATAGTTTTGCTGGATATAGAATACATGGTTGCCTTTTTAAAAAATCTGTAATCATTTAGATTATGTTATGCTATAGACTCCTAGCTTCCATTATTTTTTTGTAAGAAGTCAGCTGTTAATCATAATTTTGGTCTCCTTTTGTGATAGGTTGGTTTTTTTCTCTTGCAGATTTCAAGGTTTTGTGTTCATTTGCTTATCCTTGATTTTAGCGGTTTGACCCCATGATGACACGTTTAGGTGTGGATGTCCTTGTCTATTTCCTGGTTAGGATTTACTGGGCTTCATGGATCTGCAGATTAGGTTTTCATCAAATTTAAGCAATTTTTGGCAATTGCTTCTTCAAATATATTTATTAATCCTTTTCTGTCTTCCTTCTGGGGATCTCCTTATCGTTGATCTGGTCTCAGGCTTTGTTCATTTTCTTTATTGTTTTTTTTTTTTCTACCTCTCTGCTTGAGATTGAGTAATTTCTGTTGATTCTTCAAGTTCACTGATTCTCCTGTCATCTCAAATCAGTTGAATTTTCCATTGCAGGTACTGTATTTTTCAGCTGTAAGTTCCCATTCAATTCTTTTACTTTGTATTTTTTTAAATTTAAATTTTTATTTTTTAAAGGCTTATTTGACAGAGAGATCATAAGTAGGCATATAGACAGGCAGAGAGAGAGGGGGAAGCAGGCTCCCTGCTGAGCAGAGGGCCCAATGTGGGCCTCGTTCCCAGGATCCTGAGATCATGACCTGAGCTGAAGGTAGAGGCTTAACCCACTGAGCCACCCAGGCACCCCTGTATCTTTTTATTGAGACTCTTCATGTGTCATTTTCATCATGGTTTTCAGCACTATTTCCATTCGTCTTTGACCATGTCCATGTAGCTGCTTTTAAATCTTTGCTGAATCTACCATCTGGAAATACTTAGATGGTTTCTCCTTAATGCTTTTTGTAGTAAGGGTCACCTTTCTTGTCCCTTTGTTTTATAATCTTGTTGAATTTCAGGTAATGTAGCAATTAGGGGTTCTGATTTCCACCCCAGGGGGTTGTCTTGTTCTGCTTAATAACTTGCCTCCAGTAAATTTATGAAGTCTGTCTCTCCTGCAGTGTGCAGCCATTGATGTCTCTGTTCATTTCTTAAATTTTTAAGTCTTGCTTCCTACATGTTGCTGCTGTGCCTGCATCCTTTCACATTTAGCCAACGATTGGGCAGATGTTGTGTGCAGACCCCATTATTCATGCTTTCTCCTCTGCTGATGGATCTGTGTGGGCTTCTAAGTCCATTCAACACTTGGGTCATTTTCAAGGCTGCCTGGTTTTTGCTAACAAGCTTTTTGCTTCTTTGCGTATATGTGCATGGCTTGGCAACCATGGGTATGTGGGTGGCTTGAACCAGCTTCAGTTTCAACTGCATGCCTTGGGTAAACCTGGAGTTTATGTATAGTGCTTATCACATTCAGATGGCTCTCTGACCTCTCAGAGCTTACAGTTAAGTACCTTGCTACTGTTACCTTGTTTTCCCCAAACAGCATTGCAACCTCAGGCTAGAGAACCCTGTCTGCTTAGCATGGAGGCCACCTCTTTGACTTACTCTGCCTCAGGTCAGGCAAGTCCCTTCTCTAAGTGACAGGTTTCTGGCATGGGAGGTGAGAGCACAGCAGACTCTCACAACTCCAATCAAATTTCAGTAATTTTCATGAATAAACACTTCTTAGTTTGTTGTAGGTCCTCAGAGTCTTTATTATTATTCAGATTTATAGCCCCAGAGCAGGAGCTGAGCGGAGGCCCCGCCGCCCCGCCGCCCCGCCGCCCTGCCGCCCCGCCGCCCCGCCGCCCCGCCGCCCCGCCGCCCCGCCGCCCCGCCGCCCCGCTGCCCCGCCGCCCCGGAGCAGCAAGCAGAGCGGAGGCCCTGCGGCCCCACGGCCCCGCCCTCCCGCCGCCCCGCCGCCCCGGAGCAGCGAGCCAAGCCAAGCGGAGGCCCCGCCGCCCCGCCTCCCCGTAGGCCCGCTGCCCCGTCGCCCCGGAGCGGGGAGCCAAGCGGAGGCTCTGCCTCACTAGATCTGTGAGGCTTGAGCCTCGCACGTGTGCTTTGGGCACCCTCAGTGGCTGCCCTTTATGCGCAGGCGCAGCCACGCCGGATTCAGAAGTGCGCAAGCGCATTTGTGCTTGGCGTCACAGTTACCGTTGTTAGGTGCTCCAAGATTCCGAACTGTTGCGTGGTGGGTTCCACTTATCTCTAGCACTGGTGTTGGTGTCTAGAAGCGGCGAAGAGCCAAGCGGAAGGTGAAGTGGTGGTAAAGCCTCTAGGCTTTGCAATGAAGAAGTTTTTTTGTTTTTAGAGTGGGAAGGTGTGCTCATCCTCGACCTCTGACATCGAGGGGATGAATGACTTGATGGCTTGGGTTCACAAGGAGGAAGTCATGGAGACCCAGCCCCGGTATAACATCCGCCGGAAAGAGCTCAAAAAGATCCACAAAGTTGCTCTCCTGGGTGATATATGGAATATGGATCAGTTGCTACTGCGTGGGACGAACGTGAATAAAAGAGACAAGAGGAAAAGGTAATAGGCATTAAGGGCCTGCTTAGCCAGAGGGAGTCATTTTGTGTTTATGTAGTGAACTTAGATTGACCCCGCCCCTCCCAGAGGAAATTACTTGCAAAGCCTAGATAGATACAAGGGCAGGTCAGGCCAGGTGAAGACATCCAATCAGTGGGATGCGCATATATCTACTAGGGTAAATTGAAATTCAGTTGGCCATCCGTATATTTACTAGGGTAAATTGAAATTCAATTGGCCACACAGAGAAAGCCCAGGCAGTTTTCTCTGTGTGTTGCAGACCTAGCATGATTGTGCAGTTTTCTCTGTGTATCACAATCTCATTGCCCACCTGTGTATAGCCCGGCAAAACGACCTCTAGAAAAGTCTGTGAGGCTGGGAGGGTTCATCTCTTTGCAAGAGACAGCCCCGAGCGGTCAGTTTGATTCTCGATGCTTGGCGCGAAATAAAGCATTGCTTGACCTTCGCTTTGTATCAGTCTCATTCCTTTGATTACGGGATTGTCCGGGAAAAAACAATGAGCACTGAGCCAGTATCAGGATTTCTGGGAAAAGCCTCTGGATGTAAGATCACAGGATCCTGTCTGTCTGATTGTGGAGCTCCAGGGTATGGCCCACCGGGAAGGAGCTGGAGCAGCCATGCTCCCCAGGGCTAGAGTGGATGCGGGGACGCCCCTTCCCTCCACTGGTAGGTCGCCAGGGGGTTCAAGTCCCTATAAGCAGTCAGGGGGTTTGAGTCCCCCTAAGCTGTCACCAGGTGTTCGAGTCCCCCTAGGCAGCCAGGGGGTTCGAGTCCCCCTAGGCTGTCAGGGGTTTCGAGTCCCCCTAGAAAATCCCCACCTGTG
>NW_028133646.1:0-29000 GCF_964662115.1 Mustela nivalis | reverse complement strand
CAGCCTGAGCCTGGACTCCCTGGCCTGTCCCAGACAGCTGGCCGCACACTGAGCACATCGAGCCTCCGTGGCCTTAGGTTGTCATCTCTTCCCAACCTCGGTTTCCAGGTTTCAGAACCTAGACCTAATCTCCAATCACTGCCCAAGGTTGAAGGTGATGCAGAAATCAGAACTACTTCCCCATGGCAAGAAACCTTGTGGTTGGCATGTTGTCCAACTTTCAGTATAGTTGAAACCAGTGTGGCCCATGAGGCCCCGCCCATGCTCGCGGGCCACATTGGTCACAAACACACATTGTGACCCTCAGGCTGAGCCCAGTCCTCAAGTAAGGCCACTCAGTGGCTGGATGAAGAGATAGCATATTGGGCTTGCCATGCCCCTAGGCCCCAATTTTTAACCATAGTTCGGGTTGTCCCTTCAGTCTTCCCCACGGTTTTGCTTTGGAATTCCTCTTTTGGTGGTACACCTGAGGTAACAAACCTGAAATGTGTCCTCCCATCCCACAGATTGACGAAAAGCAATTGGGAATCGGGCCAAATCCTCAGAGAGGAAGATTCGTCCATGGTCCATGAGGCCTCCCTGACATTCCACGGCCATCACTGATATAAAATCCAGAGACAAAAGCCTGAGCAAGCGCCTCAGACTCGCACTTTCATCATATCCTTAAGAGTTCTTCTCATGGTTTGTCGATCGGGCCTGCCATACCTACGTCTCCAAACCTAAGATGAGTTTGTTTTCAGACAACTGTCTAAACAGCCCTGGCCTACACAACCTACAGGCTCAGGCCCCTGGAGCCAAACCTGAGGACTGTACTAGCCTTCTCCAAGGGAATTGTTTGTGCCCATTCCAATGGCCACAACCCTTCTAATAGGATAAACCTCCAAAGTCCCTGATCCATCTCAAAAGTGGTGGTTTCCCAGGAAAAACAGGGGCAATCTAAGCCCAAATGAGCACCTACCTGCACTCAGACCCATAGACAGATGTCCCCAGAGGTAAAAAGGAAAGAACAGGCCCCTAGGCACTAATCAGATCCATTGCTTTGGTTTCCAGGCATCTCTCCTCAGAGGCCTGGATTTCAAAAGCAACATATAGCTGTTTCTTGATTCACCCATCAGAAAACATCTCATCTACACATGGGAAACTTGCACGTTGGAGCTGTGTCAAAGCCTCTGTTTAGGAGAACCCTTTAGGGCCCCAGTGCCACCACTTCATTCCAAGGTCTCCATAGACACAAAAGCACATTAGGACCCATCCCCAGGGGTGTCCATTTCAACTCAGCATCCTCGGTAACTGCCCACAGATCCAGGAGATCTAACCTGTTGTTGCTAGGAGACAATTGGAATGCAATGTGGCTACCCAGCCATCCATCCTTAGAACCCTGCTCAGAATCATTGGCCTGGAGCCAAACAACAGGTCTCAATTGTCCTGCAGAAGACTCTCTGCAGTTTGGAGCTTCTCACAACTCCCATAGTGGGAAAACCCCCATGGCCTCGTGATGCCCACCCATTCATGAAGGGGCCATCAGGGTCCGAAACTCCAACCTGAGCGATCGTCTGATCCTCGCCCTGACTTCAGATGCACGAGATCTCAATTCAGGTCTGTAGATTGTGCCTGTTATAGCCTCACCCAGAAACCTAAGCCTAGCTTGTGTTCTCAGACTTTTGTCGTCAGACTACTGGCCCACAAGCCCTCCATTTGGCGATCCAGAACTACAATGGAGCACTCTGCCTGCCCTCCAAAGAAAAACATTGTCCTCTGGGGCTACCCAATAACCCCAAATGAGGATCAACCTGTACCGACCTTGGCTGTACCCCAAATACAGGCTGACCAGGGCACTAATGCCCTTTCTGACACTGCCTGAGACTGGACCCCCTGGCCCCTCCCAGACAGCTGGCCGCACACTGAGCACATCCAGTCGCCATGGCCTTAGGTCGTCATCTCTTCCCAACCTCGGTTTTCAGGTTTCAGAACCTAGACCTTATCTCCAATCACTGCCCAAGGTTGAAGGTGATGCAGAAATCAGAACTCCTTCCCCATGGCAAGAAACCTTGTGGTTGGCATGTTGTCCAACATTCAGTGTCGTTGAAACCAGTGTGGCCCATTAGGCCCCGCCCATGCTCGCTGGCCACATTGGTCACAAACACACATTGTGACCCTCAGGCTGAGCCCAGTCCTCAAGTAAGGCCACTCAGTGGCTGGATGAAGAGATAGCATATTGGGCTTGCCATGCCCCTAGGCCCCAATTTTTAACCATATTTCGGGTTGTCCCTTCAGTCTTCCCCACGGCTTTGCTTTGGAATTCCTCTTTTGGTGGGACACCTGAGGTAACAAACCTGAAATGAGTCCTCCCATCCCACAGATTGACGAAAAGCAATTGGGAATCGGGCCAAATCCTCAGAGAGGAAGATTCGTCCATGGCCCATGAGGCCTCCCCGACATTCCACGGCCATCGCTGATACAAAATCCAGAGACAAAAGCCTGAGCAAGCGCCTCAGACTCGCTCTTTCTTCATATCCTGAAGAGTTCTTCTCATGGTTTGTCGATCGGGCCTGCCATACCTACGTCCCCAAACGTAAGCTGAGTTTGTGTTTTCAGACTTCTGTCCTCAAAGTCTTGGGCCACACACCCTCCAGGCTGGGCCCCTGGAGCCACACATTAGGACTGTGCCTACCAATCCATGGGAATTCTGCCCATTCCATGGTCCAAAATCGTACAAATTAGGAGAAACCTCCAAAGTCCCTGAGGCCATCCCAATAGTGTAGGTCGCCCGGAACAAAAAAGGGCTGTCTGACACCAGCTGATAATCGACCTCCATTCATACCATAGATGGATGTCCCCAGAGAAGAAGATTGAACCAGACAGGACCCTAGGCCATAATAGGATCCATTGCTTTGGGTTACAGGCATGTATCCTCAAAAGCCTGATTCCAATACGAGCATAGGGGTTTTCCTGAGGCACCCATCAGAACTCATCTCGTCTCCACAAGGAAACCTGTGCATGGGAGCCATGTCCAAAGCTAGGAGTGTACTTCTGGGTGCCGGTGCCACCGCCCCATTCCAAGGCCCTCATGGACACAAAAACACATTAGGACCCATCCTCAGGAAAGTCCATTTCAAGTCAGCCACCCCGGTTGCTCCTGCAGAGCCATCAGATCTAAACTGACTTGTTGCTAGGAGACAATTGGAATGCGAGGCGGGCTTTCCAGGCATCCATCCGCGAATGGTGCTCTAGAGTATTTCCATATGGGATGTTCTGGAGCTGTCCAACAGGTCTCAATTGTCCCGCAGAAGGAATCCTTGAAGGGGGCATCCCACAACTCCCAACGTGGGAAAACCTCAATGGCCTCGAGATTCCGCTCCCTTCATGAAGCGGCCGTCATGCACAGGAACTCCAACCTGAGCCAATGTCTGATCCTCGCCCTGACTTCAGAAGCATGATATATTGGTTCAGATCTGCACGGGGTACCTGCTGTGCCTTTGCCCTGAAATCCAAGTCTAGCTTGTCTTTTCACACTTCCGTCCTCACACTCCTGGCCCCGAAGTCCTAAAATTTGGCAATTCCGGGCCCACAATGCAGCACTCTGCCGGCCCTCTAGAAAAAAAAAAAAATATTGCCTCATGAGCTACCCAGGCACCTTAAATGAGGATAAACCTACACAGCACTCGACCTTACCCAAATTATATAGTCTAACCTGGGCACTAATGCACTGTCCAACACAACCTGAGCCTGGACCACCTGACCAACACCCAGAAAGCTGACCGCACACTGAGCACATAAAACCCGCCATGGCCTTAGGTCATCATCTCTTCCCTACCTCAGTTTTCAGTCTTCAGAACCGAGACCTTATCTCCAATCACTGCCCAGGGGTGAATGTGATGCAGAAATCAGTACTCCTCCTTACACATGGCAAGAACCCTTGTGGTTGGCACGTTGTCCAACGTTCAGTGTAGGAGAAACCAGCATTCACCCTGTGGCCCTGCCCATTCTTGAGTGCGACGAGTGCATACACACGCATTGTGACCCTCAGCATGAGTCCTGTCCTCTAGTAAGTCCTCTCAGTGGCTGGACCATTAGATGTCATAATGGGCTTGAAAAGTCCCAGGGCCCCAATTTTTATCCAGATTTCTGATTGTCCAGTCGCCCCTCCCTAGGGCTCTACTCTGGAATCCCTCATTTAGTGGGACACCTGAGGTTAAAAAAGAAAACAACAACAACAATAACAAAAAAAAAACGGACTTCTTCCAGCCCACAGAATGACCCCAAACTCTTTGGACGGGGCCAAACCACCAGAGAGTAAGACTCGTCCATTTCCCATGAAGTCACCCAGAAATTCCACGACCATGAGTGACACGATATCCAGAGACAAAAACTTGAGCAGGAGCCTTACACTCGCCCTTCTTTCAAATCCAGAAGAGTTCTCCTCATGGTCTCTAGATCAGTCCTGCCATACCTATGACCCGAAACATAAGGCGAGTTTGTGTTTTCAGACAACTGTCCAAACAGCCCTGGCCTACACAACCTACAGGCTCAGGCCCCTGGAGCCAAACCTGAGGACTGTACTTGCCCTCTCCAAGGGAATTGTGTGTGCCCATTCCAATGGCCACAACGCTTCTCATAGGATAAACCTCCAAAGTCCCTGATCCATCTCAATAGTGGTGGCTTCCCAGGAAAAACAGGGGCAATCTGAGCCCAAATGAGCACCTACCTGCACTCAGACCCATAGACAGATGTCCCCAGAGGTAAAAAGGAAAGAACAGGCCCCTAGGCACTAATCAGATCCATTGCTTTGGTTTCCAGGCATCTCTGCTCAGAGGCCTGGATTTCAAAAGTAGCATATAGCTGTTTCTTGACTCACCCATCAGAAAACATCTCATCTATACATGGGAAACTTGCACGTTGGAGCTGTGTCAAAGCCTCTGTTTAGGAGAACCATTTAGGGCACCAGTGCCACCGCTTCATTCCAAGGTCTCCATAGACACAAAAGCACATTAGGACCCATTCTTAGGGGTGTCCATTTCAACTCAGCGTCTTCGGTTGCTCCCCACAGATCCAGGAGATCTAACCTGTCTTGTTGCTAGGAGACAATTGGAATGCGAGGTGGGCTACCCAGCCATCCATCCTTAGAACCCTGCCTAGAATCATTGGCCTGGAGCCAAGCAACAGGTCTCAATTGACCTGTAGAAGGCTCTCTGCTGTTTGGAACTTCTCACAACTCCCATAGTGGGAAAACCCCAATGGCCTCGTGATGCCCCCCCCCATTCATGAAGGGGCCATCAGGGACAGAAACTCCAACCTGAGCGATCGTCTGATCCTCGCCCTGACTTCAGATGCACGAGATCTCGATTCAGGTCTGTAGATTGTGCCTGCCATGGCCTCACCCAGAAACCTAAGCCTAGCTTGTGTTCTCAGACTTTTGTCGTCAGACTACTGGCCCACAAGCCCACCAGTTTGGCACTCCAGAACTACAATGCAGCACTCTGCCTGCCCTCCAGAAGAAAAACATTGTCCTCTGGGGCTACCCAGTAACCCCAAATGAGGATTAACCTGCACCGACCTTGGCTGTACCCCAAATACATAGGCTGACTAGGGCACTAATGCCCTTTCTGACACAGCCTGAGCCTGGACTCCCTGGCCCGTCCCAGACAGCTGGCCGCACACTGAGCACATCGAGCCTCCGTGGCCTTAGGTCGTCATCTCTTCCCAACCTCGGTTTTCAGGTTTCAGAACCGAGACCTTATCTCCAATCACTGCACAAAGTTGAAAGTGATGAAGAAATCAAAACTCCTTCCCCATTGCAAGAAACCTTGTGGTTGGCATGTTGTCCAACGTTCAGTGTGGTTGAAACCAGTGTGGCCCATGTGGCCCCGCCCATGCTCGCGGGCCACATTGGTCACAAACACACATTGTGACCCTCAGGCTGAGCCCAGTCCTCAAGTAAGGCCACTCAGTGGCTGGATGAAGAGATAGCATATTGGGCTTGCCATGCCCCTAGGCCCCAATTTTTAACCATATTTCGGGTTGTCCCTTCAGTCTTCCCCACGGATTTGCTTTGGAATTCCTCTTTTGGTGGGACACCTGAGGTAACAAACCTGAAATGAGTCCTCCCATCCCACAGATTGACGAAAAGCAATTGGGAATCGGGCCAAATCCTCAGAGAGGAAGATTCGTCCATGGCCCATGAGGCCTCCCCGACATTCCACGGCCATCGCTGATACAAAATCCAGAGACAAAAGCCTGAGCAAGCGCCTCAGACTCGCACTTTCTTCATATCCTTAACAATTCTTCTCATGGTTTGTAGATCGGGCCTGCGATACCTACGTCCCCAAACCTAAGCTGAGTTTGTTTTCAGACAACTTTCGAAACAGCCCTGGCCTACACAACCTACAGGCTCAGGCCCCTGGAGCCTAACCTGAGGACTGTACTTGCTCTCTTCGTCCATGGCCCATGAAGCATCCCCGACATTCTATGGCCATTGCTGATAAAAATTCCAGAGACAAATGCCTGAGCAAGCGCCTCAGACTCGCTCTATATTCAAATCTTCATGAGTTCTTCTCATTGTTTGTATATTGGGCCTGCCATACCGCCGTCCCCAAAAGAAGCTGAGTTTGTGTATCAGAATCACAATCAGAACTCTGCCTTCCACATGGCTGTAATGCTTGTTCTTCACATGGAGTCAACCTTCACGTGGGGAACCCTTCATGGCCCCTGATGCCACGCCAAATCATGAGTGCTGCTTGGGCACAAATTCACACTGTGACCCTAGCATGAGCCCCATGTCAAAGAAAGGCCTGTCAGGTTCGTGACGAAGAACCTGCATATAGTCCCTGCCATGCCATAGGCACCCAAAACTAACTAGATGGTGTGTATTCCAGTTGAAGGAACCCACTGCTGTGCTCTAGAGTCCCTCTCCTGGGGGGTCCTTTCTGGCAGAAAACAGTACTCTTCACTTCCCATAGAATGAACCCAAACACTTGGGAGCTTGGACAATCCCCCGAGAGGAAGGCTCTTCCTCGGCCCCTGAGGCAACCCCTACCCTGACCGGACACTGTGAACGCAACACCCAGAGACAAAAGCCTGAGCAACTGCCTCCCACTTGCCCTCCTTTGATATCCAGAGAATCTCCCCTCACGGACTGGAGATCAGTCCTGGGAAACTGTGTCCATTCCTCTCGTCTCCACATGGGGAGCTTTCTTACTGGGGATGTATTAAACCCTTCAGGTAGTGCCCAAGCAGCACTTGAGTGCTGATTGGGAACAAATTCACACTGTGACCCTAGCATGAGCCCCATGTCAAAGAAAGGCCTGTGAGGGCCTGGACAAAGAGCCCGCATATGGGGCTTGCCAAGCCCCTATGCACCCAATTTTCACCAGGGTTTGAGATTTCCAGTCGCCCCGCCCGTACCTGGGGCCCTGATCTTGAATCCCTTTCTTGGAGAGACACATGAGCCAGACAACACGACTCCACCCTTCCCACAAAATGACCCCAATCTTGGAAGATGGGACAAATCCCCAGAGAGGGATACTCGTCCACAGTCCCTGAGGCCACCACTCAAATCCACGGCTATCCCGGACACAGCATCCAGAGACAAAAGACTGAAGGAACGCCTCCCACTCGCCCTTGTTTCAGAGGCCCAGGAGTTCCCTCTCGGGCTGTACATCCGGCCTGCCATACCCTAGGCACCACTCATAAGCTGAGTTTGTGTTTTCAGACTTCTGTGCTCACAGCCTGGACCCACACACCTCCAGGCTAGGGCCTCTGGAGCCACAGCGAAAGTTTGTGCCTGCCCTCTCCAAGGAAAGTGTGCCCAATCCACTGAGCACAGCCCTACAGGTTAGGGAAAAGCTCCAAGGCCCCTGAGGACATCAATAGTGTAGGCCACCCTGGACTAAGAGGGGCTCTCTGACACCAGCGGAGCAACTATCTTCACTTAGACTCTCAGAAAGTGTCCCCAGAGATAGAAGGTTGAAATGGACAGGCCCCCAGGCCCTAATATGAACCTTAGCTTTGTTCCATGTGTCCGTTCTCAGAGGACTGTTTTCATAGACCAGCACATGGGGCTTTTCTGAGGCACCAAACCAAGGATCTCTCGTCTCCACATGGGCAGCTTTCTTACTGGGGATGTATCAAACCCTTCAGGTAGGAGAGTTCCGAAGGGCCACTGAACAACCAGCACATTCCAAGGTCTCCATGGACCCAAACGCACATTATGACGCATCCTCAGGAGAGGCCATTTCAACTCAGCCACCTGGATCGCGTGTTCCAGAGGCCCCAGATCAAACATATCTTATCGCTAATGGCCTATTGGAATGCGAGGCATGCTGTACAGGGATCCATCCTTCGAACCCTGCTCTCCAGTCCTTCCGTATGGTATGTCCTGGAGCCATGCAACAGGACTCGAATGTCCCACAGAAGGAAACCTTGTGGTTTGGGGCAACCTCCAAACTCAGCGTGGGAAAACTTCCTTGGCCTCATGAGGCCCCCGCTTCATGAAGGTGCCATCATGGACAAATACTCCAGCCTCAGCCAACGTCTGATCCTCAGCCTACCTTCAGATGCAGGAGATTTTGATTCAGCCTCTGCAGAATGGACCTGCTCTGCCCTTGGCTCCAATCCTCACCCTAGCTTGTGTTTTCAGACTTCCGTCCTCACACTCCAGGCCCACAAGCCCTCCCTACTGGGAATTCTGGGGCCACAATGAAGCACTCTGCCTGCCTCCCAGTAGAAAATCATTGTCTATGGTGCTGCCCAGAAACACCAAATGAGGATCAAACTGCTTGGCCCTCGGCAACACCCCAATTGCATAGGCGACCTTAAACACTGATGCTCTGAGGCAAATAGCCTGAGCCCAGACCTTCCAACAGACACCGACACAGCTGGCTGCACACCCAGCACATTGGACCCGCCACTGCCTTAGGCCACCATCTATTCCCAACCTGGGTTTTCAGTCATCGGTCCTAGACCTTATATCCAATCCCTGCACAGGGGGGACCCCCTCTGATGCACACAAGTCAGAACCCCTCCTACCCCATGGCAAGAAACCTTGCTGCTGGCAGTGAGTCAAACCTTCAGTGTTGGAGAAAACGGCATGACCCATGAGGCCACGCACATGCGTGAGGGCCGCCTTGGGCACAAACACACATTGTGACCCTCAGCGTGAGTACCTTATTCAAGTAACGCCTCTCAGTGACTGGACCAAGAGCCCGCATATGTGGCTTGCATGCCCATAGGCACCCAGGATTAACTAGATGGTGTGTATTCCAGTTGAGGGAACCCACTGCTGTGCTCTAGAGTCCCTCTCTTGGGGGGTCCCCTGTGGCAGAAAACAGTACTCTTCATTCCCACAGAATGAACACAAATACTTGGGAGCTTGGACAATCCCCCGAGAGGAAGGCACTTCTTCGGCCTCTGAGACAACCACTACCCTGACCGGACACTGTAAATCCTGAGTGACTGCCCCCTACTTGCCCTACTTTGATTTCCAGAGGATCTCCCCTCACGGACTGGAGATCAGTCCTGCCATTACATTGGCCACGAGCTGAGCCAAGTTTGCTTTTTCAGACATCTGTCCCCACAGCCCTGGCAAACACAGCCTCTAGGCTGGGTCCTCTGGAGCCATACCACAGGACCGTGCCTGCTCTCTCCTGGGAAACTGTGTCCATTCCTTTGGACACACACCTCCAGAATATGAGAAACCTCAAGGCCCCCGAGGACATCCCACTACTGGGAGCCTCACTGGACTCACAGGGGCATTCGGACACAAGCTGAGCAGCTACATCCATGAATGCATGCACATAGATGTAACAGAGATAGAAGGTTGAGCCGGACAGGCCCTTAGGCCATAATCTCAACTCTTGCTTTGGGTTCCAGGTGTTACTCCTCAGAGGCTTTGGTTCGAAGAACAGGATATGGGGCTTTCCTGAGGCACTGAACAGAACTCCTCTCGTCTCCACATGGGAAGCTTCCTTGTTGGAGCTGTGTCAAACACCTCAGTTTGGAAAACCCTGCAGAGTTCCTGAGCCACCTCCACATTCCAAGGTCTCCCAGGCCACCAAGCCACAGTAGGACTCATCTTCAGGAGAGTCCATTTCAACTCTCCCCTCTGGGTAGCTCAAACAGGAGCCTGCAGATTGAGCCTGCCTTGTCCTGACTAAGGAGTGGGTATATGAAGTGGCGTTCCCAGGCATCCATGCTTAGACACCTGCTCTCGAGTCTTTCCGTATGGGGCCTCCTGGAACCATCCAATAGGACTCGACTGTCGTGCAGAAGGAAACCTTGAGGTTTGGAGTAGTTCACAAATCCCATCGTAGGCAAACCTCCCTGGCCTAATGAAGCCCTCACCCTTCAGGAAGAGGCCATGCTGGACAAAAACTCTAGCCTGAGGCACGTCTCATAGTTGACATGACCTCAGTGCAGGAGATCTCGATTCAGCCTCTGCAGAGTGGGCCTGCCGTGCCCTCGGTCCCAAACCTCACGCTACCTTGTGTTTTCAGACTTCCTTCCTCACACTCCTGGCAAACAAGCCCTCCGGACCACGAACTCCAGAACCAAAACCCAGCCCAGTGTCTGCGCAATGGATGAAAAACGTTTCCCTGTGGGGCTCTCCAGAAAACCCAGATGAGGATCAACCTGCTCGGGCCTCGATGGTACCCGAACTGGATAGGATGCTCTGGGCACTCATGCTCTGTCTGACACAGCCTGAAGCCAGACGTCCAGACAGACAAGGAGACAGCTGGCCGCACACCCAGCACTTCGGACACGCCATGGTCTTATGCCGTCACCTCTTCCTAACCTTGGTTTTCAGATATCTGAACCTAGACATTATATCAATTCTCCAAACAGCTGGGTATAGCAAGCACAAAACAGAACTCCTCCTTCCCCATGGCTGTCAAGCTTGCTCTTGGCATGGAGTCACACCTTCAGGGTGGGAGAAACCTTCATGGCCCCTGAAGCCACGCCCAAACTTGAGTGCTGCTTGGGCACAAATTCACACTGTGACCCTCAGCATGAGCCCCATGTCAAAAAAAGGCCTGTCAGGACCTGGACCAAGAGCCCGCATATGGGGCTTGCCAAGCCCCTATGCACCCAATCCTCAACAGTGTTTGAGTTTTCCAAACGCCCCACCTGTACCTCGGCTCTACTCTGGAATCCCTTTCTTGGAGAGACCCATGAGCCAGACAACACGACTCCACCCTTCCCTCAAAATGACCCCAAACTCTTGGGAGCTGGGACAAATCCCCAGAGAGGGATACTCGTCCACAGTCCCTGAGGCCACCGCTCCAATCCACGGCTATCCCGGACACAACATCCAGAGACAAAAGCCTGAAGGAACGCCTTCCACTCGCCCTTGTTTCAGAGGCCCAGGAGTTCCCTCTCAGGCTGTACATCCGGCCTGTCATACCCTAGGCGCCACTCATAAGCTGACTTTGTGTTTTAAGACTTCTGTGCCCACAGCATGGACCCACACAACCTCCAGGCTAGGGCGTCTGAAGCCACAGCGAAAGATTGTGCTGGCCCTCTCTAAGGAAAGTGTGTCCAATCCATTGACCACAACCCTACAGTTTAGGGAAAAGCTCCAAGGCCCCTGAGGCCATCAATAGGTAGGCCACCCTGGACTAAGAGGGGCTATCTGACACCAGCAGAGCAACTATCTCCACTTAGATTCTCAGACAGTGTCCCCAGAGACAGAAGGTTGAAATGGACAGGCCCCCAGGCCCTAATATGAACCTTAGCTTTGTTTCCATGTGTCTGTTCTCAGAGGACTGTTTTCGTAGACCAGCACACGGGGCTTTTCCGAGGCACCAAACCAAACCTCTCTCTCCACATGGGGAGCTTTCTTACTGGGGATGTATCAAACCCTTCAGGTAGGAGAGTTCCACAGGGCCACTGAACAACCAGCACATTCCAAGGTCTCCATGGACCCAAACGCACATTACGACGCATCCTCAGGAGAGGCCATTTCAACTCAGCCCCCTGGGTAGCGTGACCCAGAGGCAGCAGATCAAACATATCTTTTCGCTAATGGCCAATGGGAATGCGAGGCATGCTGTACAGGGATCCATCCTACGAACACTGCTCTCCAGTCCTTTCATATGGTATGTCCTGGAGCCATGCAACAGGACTCCAATGTCCCACAGAAGGAAACCTTGTGGTTTGGGGCAACCTCCAAACTCAGCGTGGGAAAACTTCCTTGGCCTCATGAGGCCCCCGCTTCATGAAGGTGCCATCATGGACACATGCTCCAGCCTCAGCCAACGTCTGATCCTCAGCCTGGCTACAGATGCAGGAGATTTTGATTAAGCCTCTGCAGAGTGGGTCTGTTCTGCCTTTGGCTCCAATCCTCACCCTAGCTTGTGTTTTCAGACTTCCGTCCTCACACTCCTGGCCCACAAGCCCTCCCTACTGGGAATTCTGGGGCCACAAAGAAGCACTCTGCCTGCCTCCCAGGAGAAATACATTGTCTATGGTGCTGCCCAGAAACCCCAAATGAGGATCAAACTGCTTGGCCCTCGGCAACACCCCAATTGCATAGGCTACCTTAAACACTGATGCTCTGTCACAAATAGCCTGAGCCCAGACCTTCCAACAGACACCGACACAGCTGGCTGTACACCCAGCACATTGGACCTGCCACTGCCTTAGGCCAGCATCCATTCCCAACCTGGGTTTTCAGTCATCGGAACCTAGACCTTATCTCCAATCCCTGCACAGGGGGGAACCTGATGCACAAGTCAGAACCCCTCCTTCCCCATGGCAAGAAAACTTGCTGCTGGCAGTGAGTCAAACCTTCAGTGTAGGAAACACGACATGGCCCATGAGGCAACGCCCAAGCGTTAGGGCCGCCTTGGGCACAAACACACATTGTGACCCTCAGCGTGAGTACCTTATTCAAGTAACGCCTCTCAGTGACTGGACCAAGAGCCCGCATATGTGGCTTGCATGCCCATAGGCACCCAGGATTAACTAGATGGTGTGTATTCCAGTTGAGGGAACCCACTGCTGTGCTCTAGAGTCCCTCTCCTGGGGGGTCCCCTGTGGCAGAAAACAGTACTCTTCCCTTCCCACAGAATGAATCCAAACACTTGGGAGCTTGCACAATCCCCCGAGAGGAAGGCTCTTCCTCGGCCTCTGAGACAACCCCTACCCTGACCGGACACTGTGAACGCAACACCCAGAGACAAAATCCTGAGTGACTGCCTCCCACTTGCCCTCCTTTGATATCCAGAGGATCTCCCCTCACGGACTGGAGATCAGTCCTGCCATTACCTTGGCCACTAGCTGAGCCAAATTTGCTTTTTCAGACATCTGTCCCCACAGCCCTGGCAAACACAGCCTCTAGGCTGGGTCCTCTGGAGCCATACCACAGGACCGTGCCTGCTCTCTCCTGGGAAACTGTGTCCATTCCTTTGGACACACACCTCCAGAATATGAGAAACCTCAGGACCCCCGAGGACATCCCACTACTGGGAGGCTCCCTGGACACACAGGGGCATTCGGACACAAGCTGAGCAGCTACCTCCATGAAGGCATGCACACAGATGTAACAGAGATAGAAGGTTGAGCCGGACAGGCCCTTAGGCCGTAATCTCAACTCTTGCTTTGGTTTCCAGGTGTTACTCCTCAGAGGCTTTGGTTCGAAGAACAGGATATGGGGCTTTCCTGAGGCACTGAACAGAACTCCTCTCGTCTTCACATGGGAAGCTTCCTTGTTGATGCTGTGTCAAACACCTCAGTTTGGAAAACCCTGCAGAGTCCCTGAGCCACCTACACATTCCAAGGTCTCCCAGGCCACCAAGCCACAGTAGGACTCATCTTCAGGAGAGTCCATTTCAACTCTCCCCTCTGGGTAGCTCAAACAGGAGCCTGCAGATTGAGCCTGCCTTGTCCTGACTAAAGAGTGGGTATATGAAGTGGCGTTCCCAGGCATCCATGCTTAGACACCTGCTCTCGAGTCTTTCCGTATGGGGCCTCCTGGAACCATCCAATAGGACTCGACTGTCGTGCAGAAGGAAACCTTGAGGTTTGGAGTAGTTCACAAATCCCATCGTAGGCAAACCTCCCTGGCCTAATGAAGCCCTCACCCTTCAGGAAGAGGCCATGCTGGACAAAAACTCTAGCCTGAGGCACGTCTCATAGTTGACATGACCTCAGTGCAGGAGATCTCGATTCAGCCTCTGCAGAGTGGGCCTGCCGTGCCCTCGGTCCCAAACCTCACGCTACCTTGTGTTTTCAGACTTCCTTCCTCACACTCCTGGCAAACAAGCCCTCCGGACCAGAAACTCCAGAACCAAAACCCAGCCCAGTGTCTGTCCAACGGAAGAAAAACGTTTCCCTGTGGGGCTCTCCATAAAACCCAGATGAGGATCAACCTGCTCGGGTCTCGACGGTACCCGAACTGGATAGGATGCTCTGGGCACTCATGCTCTGTCTGACACAGCCTGAAGCCAGACGTCCAGACAGACAAGGAGACAGCTGGCCGCACACCCAGCACTTCGGACACGCCATGGTCTTATGCCGTCACCTCTTCCTAACCTTGGTTTTCAGATATCTGAACCTAGACATTATATCAATTCTCCACACAGCTGGGTATCGCAAGCACAAAACAGAACTCCTCCTTCCCCATGGCTGTCAAGCTTGCTCTTGGCATGGAGTCACACCTTCAGGGTGGGAGAAACCTTCATGGCCCCTGAAGCCACGCCCAAACTTGAGTGCTGCTTGGGCACAAATTCACACTGTGACCCTCAGCATGAGCCCCATGTCAAAGAAAGGCCTGTCAGGACCTGGACCAAGAGCCCGCATATGGGGCTTGCCAAGCCCCTATGCACCCAATCCTCACCAGTGTTTGAGTTTTCCAGTCGCCCCACCTGTACCTGGGCTCTACTCTGGAATCCCTTTCTTGGAGAGACCCATGAGCCAGACAACATGACTCCACCCTTCCCTCAAAATGTCCCCAAACTCTTGGGAGCTGGGACAAATCCCCAGAGAGGGATACTCGTCCACAGTCCCTGAGGCCACCGCTCCAATCCACGGCTATCCCGGACACAACATCCAGAGACAAAAGCCTGAAGGAACGCCTTCCACTCGCCCTTGTTTCAGAGGCCCAGGAGTTCCCTCTCAGGCTGTACATCCGGCCTGTCATACCCTAGGCGCCACTCATAAGCTGACTTTGTGTTTTAAGACTTCTGTGCCCACAGCATGGACCCACACAACCTCCAGGCTAGGGCGTCTGAAGCCACAGCGAAAGATTGTGCTGGCCCTCTCTAAGGAAAGTGTGTCCAATCCATTGACCACAACCCTACAGTTTAGGGAAAAGCTCCAAGGCCCCTGAGGCCATCAATAGGTAGGCCACCCTGGACTAAGAGGGGCTATCTGACACCAGCAGAGCAACTATCTCCACTTAGATTCTCAGACAGTGTCCCCAGAGACAGAAGGTTGAAATGGACAGGCCCCCAGGCCCTAATATGAACCTTAGCTTTGTTTCCATGTGTCTGTTCTCAGAGGACTGTTTTCGTAGACCAGCAAATGGGGCTCCTCTGAGGCACCAAACCAAGCATCTCTCGTCTCCATATGGGCAGCTTTCTTACTGGGGAAGTATCAAACCCTTCAGGTAGGAGAGTTCCGCAAGGCCACCGAACAACCAGCACATTCCAAGGTCTCCATGGACCCAAACGCACATTATGACGCATCCTCAGGAGAGGCCATTTCAACTCTGCCCCCTGGGTAGCGTGACCCAGAGGCAGCAGATCAAACATATCTTGTCGCTAATGGCCTATTGGAATGCGAGGAATGCTGTACAGGGATCCATCCTTCGAACCCTGCTCTCCAGTCCTTCCATATGGTATGTCCTGGAGCCATGCAACAGGACTCGAATGTCCCGCAGAAGGAAACCTTGTGGTTTGGGGCAACCTCCAAATTCAGCGTGGGAAAATTTCCTTGGCCTCATGAGGCCCCCGCTTCATGAAGGTGCCATCATGGACACATACTCCAGCCTCAGCCAACGTCTGATCCTCAGCCTGACTTCAGATGCAGGAGATTTTGATTCAGTCTCTGCAGAGTGGGTCTGCTCTGCCCTTGGCTCCAATACTCACCCTAGCTTGTGTTTTCAGACTTCCGTCCTCACACTCCTGGCCCACAAGCCCTCCCTACTGGGAATTCTGGGGCCACAAAGAAGCACTCTGCCTGCCTCCCAGGAGAAATACATTGTCTATGGTGCTGCCCAGAAACCCCAAATGAGGATCAAACTGCTTGGCCCTCGGCAACACCCCAATTGCATAGGCTACCTTAAACACTGATGCTCTGTCACAAATAGCCTGAGCCCAGACCTTCCAACAGACACCGACACAGCTGGCTGCACTCCTAGGACATTGGACCCGCCACTGCCTTAGGCCAGCATCCATTCCCAACCTGGGTTTTCAGTCATCGGATCCTAGACCTTATCTCCAATCCCTGCACAGGGGGGAACCTGATGCACAAATAAGAACCCCTCCTTCCCCATGGCAAGAAAACTTGCTGCTGGCAGTGAGTCAAACCTTCAGTGTAGGAAAAACGGCATGACCCATGAGGCCACGCACATGCGTGAGGGCCGCCTTGGGCACAAACACACATTGTGACCCTCAGCGTGAGTACCTTATTCAAGTAACGCCTCTCAGTGACTGGACCAAGAGCCCGCATATGTGGCTTGCATGCCCATAGGCACCCAGGATTAACCAGATGGTGTGTATTCCAGTTGAGGGAACCCACTGCTGTGCTCTAGAGTCCCTCTCCTGGGGGGTCCCCTGTGGCAGAAAACAGTACTCTTCCCTTCCCACAGAATGAATCCAAACACTTGGGAGCTTGCACAATCCCCCGAGAGGAAGGCTCTTCCTCGGCCTCTGAGACAACCCCTACCCTGACCGGACACTGTGAACGCAACACCCAGAGACAAAATCCTGAGTGACTGCCTCCCACTTGCCCTCCTTTGATATCCAGAGGATCTCCCCTCACGGACTGGAGATCAGTCCTGCCATTACCTTGGCCACTAGCTGAGCCAAGTTTGCTTTTTCAGACATCTGTCCCAACAGCCCTGGCAAACACAGCCTCTAGGCTGGGTCCTCTGGAGCCATACCACAGGACCGTGCCTGCTCTCTCCTGGGAAACTGTGTCCATTCCTTTGGACACACACCTCCAGAATATGAGAAACCTCAGGACCCCCGAGGACATCCCACTACTGGGAGGCTCCCTGGACACACAGGGGCATTCGGACACAAGCTGAGCAGCTACCTCCACGAAGGCATGCACACAGATGTAACAGAGATAGAAGGTTGAGCCGGACAGGCCCTTAGGCCGTAATCTCAACTCTTGCTTTGGTTTCCAGGTGTTACTCCTCAGAGGCTTTGGTTCGAAGAACAGGATATGGGGCTTTCCTGAGGCACTGAACAGAACTCCTCTCGTCTTCACATGGGAAGCTTCCTTGTTGATGCTGTGTCAAACACCTCAGTTTGGAAAACCCTGCAGAGTCCCTGAGCCACCTACACATTCCAAGGTCTCCCAGGCCACCAAGCCACAGTAGGACTCATCTTCAGGAGAGTCCATTTCAACTCTCCCCTCTGGGTAGCTCAAACAGGAGCCTGCAGATTGAGCCTGCCTTGTCCTGACTAAAGAGTGGGTATATGAAGTGGCGTTCCCAGGCATCCATGCTTAGACACCTGCTCTCGAGTCTTTCCGTATGGGGCCTCCTGGAACCATCCAATAGGACTCGACTGTCGTGCAGAAGGAAACCTTGAGGTTTGGAGTAGTTCACAAATCCCATCGTAGGCAAACCTCCCTGGCCTAATGAAGCCCTCACCCTTCAGGAAGAGGCCATGCTGGACAAAAACTCTAGCCTGAGGCACGTCTCATAGTTGACATGACCTCAGTGCAGGAGATCTCGATTCAGCCTCTGCAGAGTGGGCCTGCCGTGCCCTCGGTCCCAAACCTCACGCTACCTTGTGTTTTCAGACTTCCTTCCTCACACTCCTGGCAAACAAGCCCTCCGGACCAGAAACTCCAGAACCAAAACCCAGCCCAGTGTCTGTCCAACGGAAGAAAAACGTTTCCCTGTGGGGCTCTCCATAAAACCCAGATGAGGATCAACCTGCTCGGGTCTCGACGGTACCCGAACTGGATAGGATGCTCTGGGCACTCATGCTCTGTCTGACACAGCCTGAAGCCAGACGTCCAGACAGACAAGGAGACAGCTGGCCGCACACCCAGCACTTCGGACACGCCATGGTCTTATGCCGTCACCTCTTCCTAACCTTGGTTTTCAGATATCTGAACCTAGACATTATATCAATTCTCCACACAGCTGGGTATCGCAAGCACAAAACAGAACTCCTCCTTCCCCATGGCTGTCAAGCTTGCTCTTGGCATGGAGTCACACCTTCAGGGTGGGAGAAACCTTCATGGCCCCTGAAGCCACGCCCAAACTTGAGTGCTGCTTGGGCACAAATTCACACTGTGACCCTCAGCATGAGCCCCATGTCAAAGAAAGGCCTGTCAGGACCTGGACCAAGAGCCCGCATATGGGGCTTGCCAAGCCCCTATGCACCCAATCCTCACCAGTGTTTGAGTTTTCCAGTCGCCCCACCTGTACCTGGGCTCTACTCTGGAATCCCTTTCTTGGAGAGACCCATGAGCCAGACAACATGACTCCACCCTTCCCTCAAAATGTCCCCAAACTCTTGGGAGCTGGGACAAATCCCCAGAGAGGGATACTCGTCCACAGTCCCTGAGGCCACCGCTCCAATCCACGGCTATCCCGGACACAACATCCAGAGACAAAAGCCTGAAGGAACGCCTTCCACTCGCCCTTGTTTCAGAGGCCCAGGAGTTCCCTCTCAGGCTGTACATCCGGCCTGTCATACCCTAGGCACCACTCATAAGCTGACTTTGTGTTTTAAGACTTCTGTGCCCACAGCATGGACCCACACAACCTCCAGGCTAGGGCGTCTGAAGCCACAGCGAAAGATTGTACTGGCCCTCTCTAAGGAAAGTGTGTCCAATCCATTGACCACAACCCTACAGTTTAGGGAAAAGCTCCAAGGCCCCTGAGGCCATCAATAGGTAGGCCACCCTGGACTAAGAGGGGCTATCTGACACCAGCAGAGCAACTATCTCCACTTAGATTCTCAGACAGTGTCCCCAGAGACAGAAGGTTGAAATGGACAGGCCCCCAGGCCCTAATATGAACCTTAGCTTTGTTTCCATGTGTCTGTTCTCAGAGGACTGTTTTCGTAGACCAGCAAATGGGCTCCTCTGAGGCACCAAACCAAGCATCTCTCGTCTCCACATGGGCAGCTTTCTTACTGGGGAAGTATCAAACCCTTCAGGTAGGAGAGTTCCGCAAGGCCACCGAACAACCAGCACATTCCAAGGTCTCCATGGACCCAAACGCACATTATGACGCATCCTCAGGAGAGGCCATTTCAACTCAGCCCCCTGGGTAGCGTGACCCAGAGGCAGCAGATCAAACATATCTTGTCGCTAATGGCCTATTGGAATGCGAGGAATGCTGTACAGGGATCCATCCTTCGAACCCTGCTCTCCAGTCCTTCCATATGGTATGTCCTGGAGCCATGCAACAGGACTCGAATGTCCCGCAGAAGGAAACCTTGTGGTTTGGGGCAACCTCCAAACTCAGCGTGGGAAAATTTCCTTGGCCTCATGAGGCCCCCGCTTCATGAAGGTGCCATCATGGACACATACTCCAGCCTCAGCCAACGTCTGATCCTCAGCCTGACTTCAGATGCAGGAGATTTTGATTCAGTCTCTGCAGAGTGGGTCTGCTCTGCCCTTGGCTCCAATACTCACCCTAGCTTGTGTTTTCAGACTTCCGTCCTCACACTCCTGGCCCACAAGCCCTCCCTACTGGGAATTCTGGGGCCACAAAGAAGCACTCTGCCTGCCTCCCAGGAGAAATACATTGTCTATGGTGCTGCCCAGAAACCCCAAATGAGGATCAAACTGCTTGGCCCTCGGCAACACCCCAATTGCATAGGCTACCTTAAACACTGATGCTCTGTCACAAATAGCCTGAGCCCAGACCTTCCAACAGACACCGACACAGCTGGCTGCACTCCTAGGACATTGGACCCGCCACTGCCTTAGGCCAGCATCCATTCCCAACCTGGGTTTTCAGTCATCGGATCCTAGACCTTATCTCCAATCCCTGCACAGGGGGGAACCTGATGCACAAATAAGAACCCCTCCTTCCCCATGGCAAGAAAACTTGCTGCTGGCAGTGAGTCAAACCTTCAGTGTAGGAAAAACGGCATGACCCATGAGGCCACGCACATGCGTGAGGGCCGCCTTGGGCACAAACACACATTGTGACCCTCAGCGTGAGTACCTTATTCAAGTAACGCCTCTCAGTGACTGGACCAAGAGCCCGCATATGTGGCTTGCATGCCCATAGGCACCCAGGATTAACCAGATGGTGTGTATTCCAGTTGAGGGAACCCACTGCTGTGCTCTAGAGTCCCTCTCCTGGGGGGTCCCCTGTGGCAGAAAACAGTACTCTTCCCTTCCCACAGAATGAATCCAAACACTTGGGAGCTTGCACAATCCCCCGAGAGGAAGGCTCTTCCTCGGCCTCTGAGACAACCCCTACCCTGACCGGACACTGTGAACGCAACACCCAGAGACAAAATCCTGAGTGACTGCCTCCCACTTGCCCTCCTTTGATATCCAGAGGATCTCCCCTCACGGACTGGAGATCAGTCCTGCCATTACCTTGGCCACTAGCTGAGCCAAGTTTGCTTTTTCAGACATCTGTCCCAACAGCCCTGGCAAACACAGCCTCTAGGCTGGGTCCTCTGGAGCCATACCACAGGACCGTGCCTGCTCTCTCCTGGGAAACTGTGTCCATTCCTTTGGACACACACCTCCAGAATATGAGAAACCTCAGGACCCCCGAGGACATCCCACTACTGGGAGGCTCCCTGGACACACAGGGGCATTCGGACACAAGCTGAGCAGCTACCTCCATGAAGGCATGCACACAGATGTAACAGAGATAGAAGGTTGAGCCGGACAGGCCCTTAGGCCGTAATCTCAACTCTTGCTTTGGTTTCCAGGTGTTACTCCTCAGAGGCTTTGGTTCGAAGAACAGGATATGGGGCTTTCCTGAGGCACTGAACAGAACTCCTCTCGTCTTCACATGGGAAGCTTCCTTGTTGATGCTGTGTCAAACACCTCAGTTTGGAAAACCCTGCAGAGTCCCTGAGCCACCTACACATTCCAAGGTCTCCCAGGCCACCAAGCCACAGTAGGACTCATCTTCAGGAGAGTCCATTTCAACTCTCCCCTCTGGGTAGCTCAAACAGGAGCCTGCAGATTGAGCCTGCCTTGTCCTGACTAAAGAGTGGGTATATGAAGTGGCGTTCCCAGGCATCCATGCTTAGACACCTGCTCTCGAGTCTTTCCGTATGGGGCCTCCTGGAACCATCCAATAGGACTCGACTGTCGTGCAGAAGGAAACCTTGAGGTTTGGAGTAGTTCACAAATCCCATCGTAGGCAAACCTCCCTGGCCTAATGAAGCCCTCACCCTTCAGGAAGAGGCCATGCTGGACAAAAACTCTAGCCTGAGGCACGTCTCATAGTTGACATGACCTCAGTGCAGGAGATCTCGATTCAGCCTCTGCAGAGTGGGCCTGCCGTGCCCTCGGTCCCAAACCTCACGCTACCTTGTGTTTTCAGACTTCCTTCCTCACACTCCTGGCAAACAAGCCCTCCGGACCAGAAACTCCAGAACCAAAACCCAGCCCAGTGTCTGTCCAACGGAAGAAAAACGTTTCCCTGTGGGGCTCTCCATAAAACCCAGATGAGGATCAACCTGCTCGGGTCTCGACGGTACCCGAACTGGATAGGATGCTCTGGGCACTCATGCTCTGTCTGACACAGCCTGAAGCCAGACGTCCAGACAGACAAGGAGACAGCTGGCCGCACACCCAGCACTTCGGACACGCCATGGTCTTATGCCGTCACCTCTTCCTAACCTTGGTTTTCAGATATCTGAACCTAGACATTATATCAATTCTCCACACAGCTGGGTATCGCAAGCACAAAACAGAACTCCTCCTTCCCCATGGCTGTCAAGCTTGCTCTTGGCATGGAGTCACACCTTCAGGGTGGGAGAAACCTTCATGGCCCCTGAAGCCACGCCCAAACTTGAGTGCTGCTTGGGCACAAATTCACACTGTGACCCTCAGCATGAGCCCCATGTCAAAGAAAGGCCTGTCAGGACCTGGACCAAGAGCCCGCATATGGGGCTTGCCAAGCCCCTATGCACCCAATCCTCACCAGTGTTTGAGTTTTCCAGTCGCCCCACCTGTACCTGGGCTCTACTCTGGAATCCCTTTCTTGGAGAGACCCATGAGCCAGACAACATGACTCCACCCTTCCCTCAAAATGTCCCCAAACTCTTGGGAGCTGGGACAAATCCCCAGAGAGGGATACTCGTCCACAGTCCCTGAGGCCACCGCTCCAATCCACGGCTATCCCGGACACAACATCCAGAGACAAAAGCCTGAAGGAACGCCTTCCACTCGCCCTTGTTTCAGAGGCCCAGGAGTTCCCTCTCAGGCTGTACATCCGGCCTGTCATACCCTAGGCGCCACTCATAAGCTGACTTTGTGTTTTAAGACTTCTGTGCCCACAGCATGGACCCACACAACCTCCAGGCTAGGGCGTCTGAAGCCACAGCGAAAGATTGTGCTGGCCCTCTCTAAGGAAAGTGTGTCCAATCCATTGACCACAACCCTACAGTTTAGGGAAAAGCTCCAAGGCCCCTGAGGCCATCAATAGGTAGGCCACCCTGGACTAAGAGGGGCTATCTGACACCAGCAGAGCAACTATCTCCACTTAGATTCTCAGACAGTGTCCCCAGAGACAGAAGGTTGAAATGGACAGGCCCCCAGGCCCTAATATGAACCTTAGCTTTGTTTCCATGTGTCTGTTCTCAGAGGACTGTTTACGTAGACCAGCACACGGGGCTTTTCCGAGGCACCAAACCAAACCTCTCTCTCCACATGGGGAGCTTTCTTACTGGGGATGTATCAAACCCTTCAGGTAGGAGAGTTCCGCAAGGCCACCGAACAACCAGCACATTCCAAGGTCTCCATGGACCCAAACGCACATTATGACGCATCCTCAGGAGAGGCCATTTCAACTCAGCCCCCTGGGTAGCGTGACCCAGAGGCAGCAGATCAAACATATCTTGTCGCTAATGGCCTATTGGAATGCGAGGAATGCTGTACAGGGATCCATCCTTCGAACCCTGCTCTCCAGTCCTTCCATATGGTATGTCCTGGAGCCATGCAACAGGACTCGAATGTCCCGCAGAAGGAAACCTTGTGGTTTGGGGCAACCTCCAAACTCAGCGTGGGAAAATTTCCTTGGCCTCATGAGGCCCCCGCTTCATGAAGGTGCCATCATGGACACATACTCCAGCCTCAGCCAACGTCTGATCCTCAGCCTGACTTCAGATGCAGGAGATTTTGATTCAGTCTCTGCAGAGTGGGTCTGCTCTGCCCTTGGCTCCAATACTCACCCTAGCTTGTGTTTTCAGACTTCCGTCCTCACACTCCTGGCCCACAAGCCCTCCCTACTGGGAATTCTGGGGCCACAAAGAAGCACTCTGCCTGCCTCCCAGGAGAAATACATTGTCTATGGTGCTGCCCAGAAACCCCAAATGAGGATCAAACTGCTTGGCCCTCGGCAACACCCCAATTGCATAGGCTACCTTAAACACTGATGCTCTGTCACAAATAGCCTGAGCCCAGACCTTCCAACAGACACCGACACAGCTGGCTGCAGTCCTAGGACATTGGACCCGCCACTGCCTTAGGCCAGCATCCATTCCCAACCTGGGTTTTCAGTCATCGGATCCTAGACCTTATCTCCAATCCCTGCACAGGGGGGAACCTGATGCACAAATAAGAACCCCTCCTTCCCCATGGCAAGAAAACTTGCTGCTGGCAGTGAGTCAAACCTTCAGTGTAGGAAAAACGGCATGACCCATGAGGCCACGCACATGCGTGAGGGCCGCCTTGGGCACAAACACACATTGTGACCCTCAGCGTGAGTACCTTATTCAAGTAACGCCTCTCAGTGACTGGACCAAGAGCCCGCATATGTGGCTTGCATGCCCATAGGCACCCAGGATTAACTAGATGGTGTGTATTCCAGTTGAGGGAACCCACTGCTGTGCTCTAGAGTCCCTCTCCTGGGGGGTCCCCTGTGGCAGAAAACAGTACTCTTCCCTTCCCACAGAATGAATCCAAACACTTGGGAGCTTGCACAATCCCCCGAGAGGAAGGCTCTTCCTCGGCCTCTGAGACAACCCCTACCCTGACCGGACACTGTGAACGCAACACCCAGAGACAAAATCCTGAGTGACTGCCTCCCACTTGCCCTCCTTTGATATCCAGAGGATCTCCCCTCACGGACTGGAGATCAGTCCTGCCATTACCTTGGCCACTAGCTGAGCCAAGTTTGCTTTTTCAGACATCTGTCCCAACAGCCCTGGCAAACACAGCCTCTAGGCTGGGTCCTCTGGAGCCATACCACAGGACCGTGCCTGCTCTCTCCTGGGAAACTGTGTCCATTCCTTTGGACACACACCTCCAGAATATGAGAAACCTCAGGACCCCCGAGGACATCCCACTACTGGGAGGCTCCCTGGACACACAGGGGCATTCGGACACAAGCTGAGCAGCTACCTCCACGAAGGCATGCACACAGATGTAACAGAGATAGAAGGTTGAGCCGGACAGGCCCTTAGGCCGTAATCTCAACTCTTGCTTTGGTTTCCAGGTGTTACTCCTCAGAGGCTTTGGTTCGAAGAACAGGATATGGGGCTTTCCTGAGGCACTGAACAGAACTCCTCTCGTCTTCACATGGGAAGCTTCCTTGTTGATGCTGTGTCAAACACCTCAGTTTGGAAAACCCTGCAGAGTCCCTGAGCCACCTACACATTCCAAGGTCTCCCAGGCCACCAAGCCACAGTAGGACTCATCTTCAGGAGAGTCCATTTCAACTCTCCCCTCTGGGTAGCTCAAACAGGAGCCTGCAGATTGAGCCTGCCTTGTCCTGACTAAAGAGTGGGTATATGAAGTGGCGTTCCCAGGCATCCATGCTTAGACACCTGCTCTCGAGTCTTTCCGTATGGGGCCTCCTGGAACCATCCAATAGGACTCGACTGTCGTGCAGAAGGAAACCTTGAGGTTTGGAGTAGATCTCAAATCCCATCGTAGGCAAACCTCCCTGGCCTAATGAAGCCCTCACCCTTCAGGAAGAGGCCATGCTGGACAAAAACTCTAGCCTGAGGCACGTCTCATAGTTGACATGACCTCAGTGCAGGAGATCTCGATTCAGCCTCTGCAGAGTGGGCCTGCCGTGCCCTCGGTCCCAAACCTCACGCTACCTTGTGTTTTCAGACTTCCTTCCTCACACTCCTGGCAAACAAGCCCTCCGGACCAGAAACTCCAGAACCAAAACCCAGCCCAGTGTCTGTCCAACGGAAGAAAAACGTTTCCCTGTGGGGCTCTCCAGAAAACCCAGATGAGGATCAACCTGCTCGGGTCTCGACGGTACCCGAACTGGATAGGATGCTCTGGGCACTCATGCTCTGTCTGACACAGCCTGAAGCCAGACGTCCAGACAGACAAGGAGACAGCTGGCCGCACACCCAGCACTTCGGACACGCCATGGTCTTATGCCGTCACCTCTTCCTAACCTTGGTTTTCAGATATCTGAACCTAGACATTATATCAATTCTCCACACAGCTGGGTATCGCAAGCACAAAACAGAACTCCTCCTTCCCCATGGCTGTCAAGCTTGCTCTTGGCATGGAGTCACACCTTCAGGGTGGGAGAAACCTTCATGGCCCCTGAAGCCACGCCCAAACTTGAGTGCTGCTTGGGCACAAATTCACACTGTGACCCTCAGCATGAGCCCCATGTCAAAGAAAGGCCTGTCAGGACCTGGACCAAGAGCCCGCATATGGGGCTTGCCAAGCCCCTATGCACCCAATCCTCACCAGTGTTTGAGTTTTCCAGTCGCCCCACCTGTACCTGGGCTCTACTCTGGAATCCCTTTCTTGGAGAGACCCATGAGCCAGACAACATGACTCCACCCTTCCCTCAAAATGTCACCAAACTCTTGGGAGCTGGGACAAATCCCCAGAGAGGGATACTCGTCCACAGTCCCTGAGGCCACCGCTCCAATCCACGGCTATCCCGGTCACAACATCCAGAGACAAAAACCTGAAGGAACGCCTTCCACTCGCCCTTGTTTCAGAGGCCCAGGTTTTCCTTCTCTGGCTGTACATCCGGCCTGTCATACCCTAGGCGCCACTCATAAGCTGACTTTGTGTTTTAAGACTTCTGTGCCCACAGCATGGACCCACACAACCTCCAGGCTAGGGCCTCTGAAGCCACAGCGAAAGATTGTGCCGGCCCTCTCTAAGGAAAGTGTGTCCAATCCATTGACCACAAACCTACAGTTTAGGGAAAAGCTCCAAGGCCCCTGAGGCCATCAATAGGTAGGCCACCCTGGACTAAGAGGGGCTCTCTGACACCAGCAGAGCAACTATCTCCACTTAGATTCTCAGACAGTGTCCCCAGAGACAGAAGGTTGAAATGGACAGGCCCCCAGGCCCTAATATGAACCTTAGCTTTGTTTCCATGTGTCCGTTCTCAGAGGACTGTTTTCGTAGACCAGCAAATGGGGCTCCTCTGAGGCACCAAACCAAGCATCTCTCGTCTCCACATGGGCAGCTTTCTTACTGGGGAAGTATCAAACCCTTCAGGTAGGAGAGTTCCGCAAGGCCACCGAACAACCAGCACATTCCAAGGTCTCCATGGACCCAAACGCACATTATGACGCATCCTCAGGAGAGGCCATTTCAACTCAGCCCCCTGGGTAGCGTGACCCAGAGGCAGCAGATCAAACATATCTTGTCGCTAATGGCCTATTGGAATGCGAGGAATGCTGTACAGGGATCCATCCTTCGAACCCTGCTCTCCAGTCCTTCCATATGGTATGTCCTGGAGCCATGCAACAGGACTCGAATGTCCCGCAGAAGGAAACCTTGTGGTTTGGGGCAACCTCCAAACTCAGCGTGGGAAAATTTCCTTGGCCTCATGAGGCCCCCGCTTCATGAAGGTGCCATCATGGACACATACTCCAGCCTCAGCCAACGTCTGATCCTCAGCCTGACTTCAGATGCAGGAGATTTTGATTCAGTCTCTGCAGAGTGGGCCTGCTCTGCCCTTGGCTCCAATACTCACCCTAGCTTGTGTTTTCAGACTTCCGTCCTCACACTCCTGGCCCACAAGCCCTCCCTACTGGGAATTCTGGGGCCACACTGAAACACTCTGCCTGCCTACCAGGAGAAAAACATTGTCTATGGTGCTGCCCAGAAACCCCAAATGAGGATCAAACTGCTTGGCCCTCGGCAACACCCCAATTGCATAGGCTACCTTAAACACTGATGCTCTGTCACAAATAGCCTGAGCCCTGACCTTCCAACAGACACCGACACAGCTGGCTGCACTCCTAGGACATTGGACCCGCCACTGCCTTAGGCCAGCATCCATTCCCAACCTGGGTTTTCAGTCATCGGATCCTAGACCTTATCTCCAATCCCTGCACAGGGGGGAACCTGATGCACAAGTCAGAACCCCTCCTTCCCCATGGCAAGAAAACTTGCTGCTGGCAGTGAGTCAAACCTTCAGTGTAGGAAAAACGACATGGCCCATGAGGCAACGCCCAAGTGTTAGGGCCGCCTTGGGCACAAACACACATTGTGACCCTCAGCGTGAGTACCTTATTCAAGTAACGCCTCTCAGTGACTGGACCAAGAGCCCGCATATGTGGCTTGCCATGCCCATAGGCACCCAGGATTAACTAGATGGTGTGTATTCCAGTTGAGGGAACCCACTGCTGTGCTCTAGAGTCCCTCTCCTGGGGGGTCCCCTGTGGCAGAAAACAGTACTCTTCCCTTCCCTACAGAATGAACCCAAACACTTGGGAGCTTGGACAATCCCCCGAGAGGAAGGCTCTTCCTCGGCCTCTGAGACAACGCCTACCCTGTCCGGACACTGTGAACGCAACACCCAGAGACAAAATCCTGAGTGACTGCCTCCCACTTGCCCTCCTTTGATATCCAGAGGATCTCCCCTCACGGACTGGAGATCAGTCCTGCCATTACCTTGACCACTAGCTGAGCCAAGTTTGCTTTTTCAGACATCTGTCCCCACAGCCCTGGCAAACACAGCCTCTAGGCTGGGTCCTCTGGAGCCATACCACAGGACCGTGCCTGCTCTCTCCTGGGAAACTGTGTCCATTCCTTTGGACACACACCTTGAGAAACCTCAAGGCCCCCGAGGACATCCCACTACTGGGAGGCTCCCTGGACACACAGGGGCATTCGGACACAAGCTGAGCAGCTACCTCCACGAAGGCATGCCCACAGATGTCAACAGAGATAGAAGGTTGAGCCGGACAGGCCCTTAGGCCGTAATCTCAACTCTTGCTTTGGGTTCCAGGTGTCACTCCTCAGAGGCTTTGGTTCAAAGAACAGGATATGGGGCTTTCCTGAGGCACTGAACAGAACTCCTCTCGTCTCCACATGGGAAGCCTCCCTGTAGGAGCTGTGTCAAACACCTCAGTTTGGAAAACCCTGCAGAGTCCCTGAGCCAACTCCACATTCCAAGGTCTCCCAGGCCACCAAGCCACAGTAGGACTCATCTACAGGAGAGTCCATTTCAACTCTCCCCCCTGGGTAGCTCACCCAGCAGCCTGCAGATTGAGCCTGCCTTGTCCTGCCTAAAGAGTGGGAATATGAGTCGGCATGCCCAGGCATCCATGCTTAGACACCTGCTCTCGAGTCTTTCCGTATGGGGCCTCCTGGAACCATCCAGTAGGACTCGACTGTCGTGCAGAAGGAAAGCTTGAGGTTTGGAGTAGTTCACAAAT